>NC_090325.1:102338366-102561634 GCF_035084215.1 Heptranchias perlo | reverse complement strand
CCCCCCACCATCCATCCATCCCTCCCTCCCCCCCCCCACATACCAACCCACCCACCCCCCCCCCACCTACCAACCCTCCCTCCCCCCCCCCACCCAACCATACCCTCCCACCCCCCCCCACATCCTACCACCCCCCCCCCCACCATACCAACCCTCCCCCCCCCCACCAATCCATACCCTCCCTCCCCCCCCCACCATCCATACCCACCCACCCCCCCTCCAACCATACCCACCCTCCCCCCCCCCACCAACATTCCACCCCCCCCCATCATACCCTCCCCCCCCCTCTCATTCCCTCCCCCCCCCCTCATCCTACTCCTCCCACCCCCCCCCCCTCATACATTCCCACCCTCCCCCCCCCACATCACTTATCCCTCCCTCCCCCCTCATTCAATCCCTCCCTCCCCCCTCATTCATTCCCTCCCTCCCCCCCCCCCATTCCTTCCCTCCCTCCCCCCCCCCTCATTCATTCCTCCCTCCCCCCCCCTCATTCCTTCCCTCCCTCCCCCCCCCCCATTCTTCCTCCCCCCCCCCAATCATTCCCTCCCTCCACCCCCCTACATTCCCTCCCTCCACCCCCCCATTCATATCCTCCCTCCCCCCCCCCTCATTCATTCCTCCCTCCCTCCCTCCCCCCCCTCCTTCATTCCCTCCTCCCCCCCCCCCCATTCATTCCCTCCCCCCCCCTCATTCATTCCCTCCCTCCCCCCCCTCATTCATTCCCTCCCTCCCCCCCCCCTCATTCATTCCCTCCCTCCCCCCCCCCCTCAATCATTCCCTCCCTCCCCCCCCCCCCCCTCATTCATTCCCTCCCTCCCCCCCCCCTCATCATCCCTCCCTCCCCCCCTCATTCATTCCCTCCCTCCCCCCCCCCTCATTCATTCCCTCCCTCCCCCCCCCTCATTCATTCCCTCCCTCCCCCCCCCCCCTCATTCATTCCTCCCTCCCCCCCCCCCTCATTCATTCCCCCTCCCTCCCCCCCTCCCCCCTCCCCCCTCCCCCCCCCCTCATTCCATTCCCTCCCTCCCCCCCCCCCTCATTCATTCCCTCCCTCCCCCCCCCCTCATCTCCTCCCCCCCCCTCCCCCCTCCCCCCCCTCCCTCCCTCTCATTCCCTCTCCCCCTCCCTCATTCCCTCCCTCCCTCCCCCCCCCCTCATTCCCTCCCTCCCCCCCCCCTCATTCATTCCCCCCCCTCCCTCCCCTCCCCCTCATTCATTCCCTCCCTCCCCCTCCCCCCCCCTCTCCCTCCCCCCCCCCCTCATTCATTCCCTCCCTCCCTCCCCCCCCCCTCATTCATTCCCTCCCCCTCCCCCCCCTCATTCATTCCCTCCCTCCCCCCCCCCTCATTCATTCCCTCCCTCCCCCCTCCCCCCCTCCCCCCCCCCTCCCCCCCACCCTCCCTCCCCCCCTCCCCCCCCTCCCTCCTTCCCCCTCCCTCCCTCCCCCCCCCTCCTCCCTCTCATTCATTCCCTCCCTCCCCCTCCTCCCTCCCCCCCCCCCTCCCTCCCTCCCCCCCCCTCCCTCCCTCTCATTCATTCCCTCCCTCCCCCCCCCTCCCTCCCTCCCCCCCCCCCTCCCTCCCTCCCTCTCATTCATTCCCTCCCTCCCCCCCCCCCTCCCTCTCTTCATTCCCTCCCTCCCCCCCCCCTCATTCATTCCCTCCCTCCCCCCCCCTCATCTTCCCTCCCTCCCCCCCCCTCATTCATTCATCCCTCCCCCCCCCCTCATTCATTCATTCCCTCCCCCCCCCCCTCATTCATTCCCTCCCCCCCCCCTCATTCATTCCCTCCCTCCCCCCCCTCATTCATTCCCTCCCTCCCCCCCCCCCCTCATTCATTCCCTCCCTCCCCCCCCCCCCTCATTCATTCCCTCCCTCCCCCCCCTCATTCATTCCCTCCCTCCCCCCCCCTCATTCATTCCCTCCCTCCCCCCCCCCCCTCATTCATTCCCTCCCTCCCCCCCTCATTCATTCCCTCCCTCCCCCCCCCCCCTCATTCATTCCCTCCCTCCCCCCCCCCTCATTCATTCCCTCCCTCCCCCCCCCTCATTCATTCCCTCCCTCCCCCCCCTCATTCATTCCCTCCCTCCCCCCCCCTCATTCATTCCCTCCCTCCCCCCCCCTCATTCATTCCCTCCCTCCCCCCCCCCCTCATTCATTCCCTCCCCCCCCCCCCCTCATTCATTCCCTCCCCCCCCCCCTCATTCATTCCCTCCCTCCCCCCCCCACCTCATTCCCTCCCTCCCCCCCCCCTCATTCCCTCCCTCCCCCCCCCCCTCATTCCCCTCCCTCCCCCCCCCCTCATTCATTCCTCCCTCCCCCCCCCCTCATTCATTCCCTCCCTCCCCCCCCCATTCATTCCCTCCCTCCCCCCCCTCATTCATTCCCTCCCTCCCCCCCCCCCTCATTCATTCCCTCCCTCCCCCCCCCATCATTCATTCCCTCCCTCCCCCCCCCCTCATTCATTCCCTCCCTCCCCCCCCCTCATTCATTCCTCCCTCCCCCCCCCTCATTCATTCATTCCCTCCCTCCCCCCCCCCTCATTCATTCCCTCCCTCCCCCCCCCCTCATTCATTCCCTCCCCCCCCCCCTCATTCATTCCCTCCCCCCCCCCCCTCATTCATTCCCTCCCTCCCCCCCCCCTCATTCATTCCCTCCCCTCCCCCCTCATTCATTCCCTCCCTCCCCCCCCCCTCATTCATTCCCTCCCTCATTCATTCCCTCCCTCCCCCCCCCCCTCATTCATTCCCTCCCTCCCCCCCCTCATTCATTCCCTCGCTCCCCCCCCCCCTCATTCATTCCCTCCCTCCCCCCCCCCCTCATTCATTCCCTCCCTCCCCCCCCCCTCATTCATTCCCTCCCTCCCCCCCCCCATTCATTCCTCCCCCCCCCCATTCATTCCCTCCCCCCCCCCATTCATTCCCTCCCTCCACCCCCCATTCATTCCCCTCCCTCCACCCCCCATTCATTCCCTCCCTCCCCCCCCTCATTCATTCCCTCCCTCCCTCCCCCCCCCTCATTCATTCCCTCCCCCCCCCCCTCATTCATTCCCTCCCCCCCCCCCCTCATTTCATTCCCTCCCCCCCCCCCTCATTCATTCCCTCCCTCCCCCCCTCATTCATTCCTCCCCTCCCCCCCCCTCATTCCTCCCTCCCCCCCCCCTCATTCCCTCCCTCCCCCCCCCCTCATTCCCTCCCTCCCTCCACCCCCCATTCATTCCCTCCCTCCCCCCCCCCTCATTCATTCCCTCCCTCCCCCCCCCCTCATTCATCCCTCCCTCCCCCCCCCCTCATTCATTCCCTCCCTCCCCCCCCCCTCATTCATTCCCTCCCTCCCCCCCCCCTCATTCATTCCTCCCTCCACCCCCCATTCATTCCTCCCTCCACCCCCCATTCATTCCCTCCCTCCACCCCCCATTCATTCCCTCCCTCCCCCCCCCCTCATTCATTCCCTCCCTCCCTCCCTCCCCCCCCCCTCATTCATTCCCTCCCTCCCTCCCTCCCCCCCCCTCATTCATTCCCTCCCTCCCCCCCCCCCCTCATTCATTCCCTCCCTCCCTCCCCCCCCCCCCTCATTCATTCCCTCCCTCCCCCCCCCCCCCTCATTCATTCCCCTCCCTCCCCCCCCCCCTCATTCATTCCCTCCCTCCCCCCCCCCCTCATTCATTCCCTCCCTCCCCCCCCCCTGATTCATTCCCTCCCTCCCCCCCCCCCTCATTCATTCCCTCCCTCCCCCCCCCCCTCATTCATTCCTCCCTCCCCCCCCCCTCATTCATTCCCTCCCTCCCTCCCCCCCCCCCTCATTCATTCCCATCCCTCCCTCCCCCCCCCCCCTCATTCATTCCCTCCTCCCTCCCCCCCCCCTCCCCCCCCCTCCCTCCCCCCCCCCTCATTCATTCCCTCCCTCCCCCCCCCCTCATTCCTCCTCCCTCCCCCCCCCTCATTCATTCCCTCCCTCCCCCCCCCCTCATTCATTCCCTCCCCCCCCTCCTCCCTCCCCCCCCTCCTCCCTCCCCCCCCCTCCTCCCTCCCCCCCCCTCCCTCCCTCCCCCCCCCCCTCCCCTCCTCATTCATTCCTCCCCCCCCCTCCTCCCTCCCTCCCTCCCCCCCCCCTCTCATTCATTCCCTCCCTCCCTCCCCCCCCCCCCTCATTCATTCCCTCCCTCCCCCCCCCCTCATTCATTCCCTCCCTCCCCCCCCCCTCCCCCTCTCCCCCCCCCCTCCCCCCTCCCCCCCTCCCTCCCCTCCCCCCCTCCCTCCCCCCCCTCCCTCCCCCCCTCCCTCCCCCCCCCCTCCCTCCCTCTCATTCATTCCCTCCCCCCCCCTCCCTCCCTCCCCCCCCCCCCTCCCCTCCCTCCCTCTCATTCATTCCCTCCCTCCCCCCCCCCCTCCCTCTCATTCATTCCCTCCCTCCCTCTCATTCATTCCCTCCCTCCCCCCCCCTCATTCATTCCCTCCCTCCCCCCCCCTCATTCATTCCCTCCCTCCCCCCCCCCCTCATTCATTCCCTCCCTCCCCCCCCCCTCATTCATTCCTCCCTCCCCCCCCTCATTCATTCCCTCCCTCCCCCCCTCATTAATTCCCTCCCTCCCCCCCCCTCATTCATTCCCTCCCTCCCCCCCCCCTCATTCATTCCCTCCCTCCCCCCCCCCCTCATTCATTCCCTCCCCCCCCCCCTCATTCATTCCTCCCCCCCCCCTCATTCATCCCCCCCCTCATTCATTCCCTCCCTCCCCCCCCCCTCATTCATTCCCTCCCTCCCCCCCCCCCATTCATTCCTCCCTCCCCCCCCCCTCATTCATTCCCTCCCTCCCCCCCCCCCTCATTCATTCCCTCCCTCCCCCCCCCCTCATTCATTCCCTCCCTCCCCCCCTCATTCATTCCCTCCCTCCCCCCCCCCTCATTCATTCCCTCCCCCCCCCCTCATTCATTCCCTCCCCCCCCCCCTCATTCATTCCCTCCCTCATTCATTCCATCCCTCCCCCCCCCCCCCTCATTCATTCCCCTCCCTCCCCCCCCCCCTCATTCATTCCCTCCCTCCCCCCCCCCCCTCATTCATTCCCTCCCTCCCCCTCATTCATTCCCTCCCTCCCCCCCCCCTTCATTCATTCCCTCCCTCCCCCCCCCCCCCATTCATTCCCTCCCTCCCCCCCCCCTCATTCATTCCCTCCCTCCCCCCCCTCATTCATTCCCTCCCTCCCCCCCCTCATTCATTCCCTCCCTCCCCCCCTCTCATTCATTCCCTCCCTCCCCCCCCTCATTCATTCCCTCCCTCCCCCCCCTCATTCATTCCCTCCCTCCCCCCCCTCATTCATTCCCTCCCTCCCCCCCCTCATTCATTCCCTCCCTCCCCCCCCCTCATTCATTCCCTCCCTCCCCCCCCCTCATTCATTCCCTCCCTCCCCCCCTCATTCATTCCCTCCCTCCCCCCCCTCATTCATTCCCTCCCTCCCTCATTCATTCCCTCCCTCCCTCATTCCCTCCCTCCCCTCCCTCATTCCCTCCCTCCCCCCCCCTCATTCATTCCCTCCCTCCCCCCCCCCCCTCATTCATTCCCTCCCTCCCCCCCCCCCCCCCTCATTCATTCCCTCCCTCCCCCCCCCCCTCATTCATTCCCTCCCTCCCCCCCCCCTCATTCATTCCCTCCCTCCCCCCCCCCCCCCCTCATTCATTCCCTCCCTCCCCCCCCCCCCTCATTCATTCCCTCCCTCCCCCCCCCCCCTCATTCATTCCCTCCCTCCCCCACCCCCCTCATTCATTCCCTCCCTCCCCCCCCCCCCTCATTCATTCCCTCCCTCCCCCCCCCCCCCCCTCATTCATTCCCTCCCTCATTCATTCCCTCCCTCCCCCCCCCTCATTCATTCCCTCCCTCCCCCCCCCTCATTCATTCCCTCCCTCCCCCCCCCCCCCATTCATTCCCTCCCTCCCCCCCCCCTCATTCATTCCCTCCCTCCCCCCCCCCCCTCATTCATTCCCTCCCTCCCCCCCCCCATCATTCATTCCCTCCCTCCCCCCCCCCTCATTCATTCCCTCCCTCCCTCCCCACCCTCATTCATTCCCTCCCTCCCCCCCCCCTCATTCATTCCCTCCCCCCCCCCCCCATCATTCACCTCCCCCCCCCCTCATTCATTCCCTCCCTCATTCATTTCCATCCCTCCCCCCCCCCTCATTCATTCCCTCCCTCCCCCCCCCCCCCTCATTCATTCCCTCCCTCCCCCCCCCCCCCTCATTCATTCCCTCCCTCCCCCCTCATTCATTCCCTCCCTCCCCCCCCCCTTCATTCATTCCCTCCCTCCCCCCCCCCCCCCATTCATTCCCTCCCACCCCCCCCCCCCTCATTCATTCCCTCCCTCCCCCCCCTCATTCATTCCCTCCCTCCCCCCCCTCATTCATTCCCTCCCTCCCCCCCTCATTCATTCCCTCCCTCCCCCCCCTCATTCATTCCCTCCCTCCCCCCCCCTCATTCATTCCCTCCCTCCCCCCCCCCTCATTCATTCCTCCCTCCCCCCCCTCATTCATTCCCTCCCTCCCCCCCTCATTCATCCCACCCACCCCCCCCTCATTCATCCCTCCCTCCCCCCCCTCATTCATTCCCTCCCTCCCCCCCCTCATTCATTCCCTCCCTCCCCCCCTCATTCATTCCCTCCCTCCCCCCCCTCATTCATTCCCTCCCTCCCTCATTCATTCCCTCCCTCCCTCCCCCCCCTCATTCATTCCCTCCCTCCCTCCCCCCCCTCATTCATTCCCTCCCTCCCCCCCCCCCCTCATTCATTCCCCTCCCTCCCCCCCCCCCCCCTCATTCATTCCCTCCCTCCCCACCCCCCCCCTCATTCATTCCCTCCCTCCCCCCCCCCCTCATTCATTCCCTCCCTCCCCCCCCCCCTCATTCATTCCCTCCCTCCCCCCCCCCCCTCATTCATTCCCTCCCTCCCCCCCCCCCCTCATTCATTCCCTCCCTCCCCCCCCCCCTCATTCATTCCCTCCCTCCCCCCCCCCCCCTCATTCATTCCCTCCCCCCCCCCCTCATATCATTCCCTCCCCCCCCCCCTCATTCATTCCCTCCCTCCCCCCCCCCCTCATTCATTCCCTCCCTCCCCCCCCCCCCTCATTCATTCCCTCCCTCCCCCCCCCCCCTCATTCATTCCCTCCCTCCCCCCCCCCCCCCTCATTCATTCCCTCCCTCCCCCCCCCCCCCTCATTCATTCCCTCCCTCCCCCCCCCCCTCATTCATTCCCTCCCTCATCATTCCCTCCCTCCCTCATTCCCTCCCTCCCTCCCTCATTCCCTCCCTCCCCCCCCCCCTCATTCATTCCCTCCCTCCCCCCCCCCTCATTCATTCCCTCCCTCCCCCCCCCCCTCATTCATTCCCTCCCTCCCCCCCCCCCCTCATTCATTCCCTCCCTCCCCCCCCCCCCTCATTCATTCCCTCCCTCCCCCCCCCCCTCATTCATTCCCTCCCTCCCCCCCCCTCATTCATTCCCTCCCTCCCCCCCCCCCTCA
The DNA here is from genome assembly GCF_035084215.1 of Heptranchias perlo. Taxonomy (NCBI): domain Eukaryota; kingdom Metazoa; phylum Chordata; class Chondrichthyes; order Hexanchiformes; family Hexanchidae; genus Heptranchias; species Heptranchias perlo. The sequence continues at coordinate 102,554,136 of NC_090325.1, read as the reverse complement.
TTCATTCCCTCCCTCCCCCCCCCCCCCTCATTCATTCCCTCCCTCCCCCCCCCCCCCTCATTCATTCCCTCCCTCCCCCCCCCCCCCTCATTCATTCCCTCCCTCCCCCCCCCCTCATTCATTCCCTCCCTCCCCCCCCCTCATTCATTCCCTCCCTCCCCCCCCCCCCTCATTCATTCCCTCCCTCCCCCCCCCCCCCTCATTCATTCCCTCCCTCCCCCCCCCCCCTCATTCATTCCCTCCCTCCCCCCCCCCCCTCATTCATTCCCTCCCTCCCCCCCCCCCCTCATTCATTCCCTCCCTCCCCCCCCCCCCTCATTCATTCCCTCCTCCCCCCCCCCCCCTCATTCATTCCCTCCCTCCCCCCCCCCCCTCATTCATTCCCTCCCTCATTCATTCCCTCCCTCCCCCCCCCTCATTCATTCCCCTCCCTCCCCCCCCCTCATTCATTCCCTCCCTCCCCCCCCCTCATTCATTCCCTCCCCCCCCCTCATTCATTCCCTCCCTCCCCCCCCCTCATTCATTCCCTCCCTCCCCCCCCCTCATTCATTCCTCCCTCCCCCCCCCTCATTCATTCCCTCCCTCCCCCCCCCCTCATTCATTCCCTCCCTCCCCCCCCCTCATTCATTCCCTCCCTCCCCCCCCCCTCATTCATTCCCTCCCTCCCCCCCCCTCATTCATTCCCTCCCTCCCCCCCCCCTCATTCATTCCCTCCCTCCCCCCCCCCTCATTCATTCCCTCCCTCCCCCCCCCCCTCATTCATTCCCTCCCTCCCCCCCCCCCCCTCATTCATTCCCTCCCTCCCCCCCCCCCCCTCATTCATTCCCTCCCTCCCCCCCCCCCCTCATTCATTCCCTCCCTCCCCCCCCTCATTCATTCCCTCCCTCCCCCCCCCCCCTCATTCATTCCCTCCCTCCCCCCCCCCCCTCATTCATTCCCTCCCTCCCTCCCCCCCCCCCCTCATTCATTCCCTCCCTCCCCCCCCCCCCTCATTCATTCCCTCCCTCCCCCCCCCCCCCTCATTCATTCCCTCCCTCCCCCCCCCCCTCATTCATTCCCTCCCTCCCCCCCCCCCCTCATTCATTCCCTCCCTCCCCCCCCCCCCCTCATTCATTCCCTCCCTCCCTCCCTCCCCCCCCCCCTCATTCATTCCCTCCTCCCCCCCCCCCCCTCATTCATTCCCTCCCTCCCCCCCCCCCCTCATTCATTCCCTCCCTCCCCCCCCCCCCCTCATTCATTCCCTCCCTCCCCCCCCCCCCCTCATTCATTCCCTCCCTCCCCCCCCCCCCCCTCATTCATTCCCTCCCTCCCCCCCCCCCCCTCATTCATTCCCTCCCTCCCTCCCCCCCCCCCCCCTCATTCATTCCCTCCCTCCCCCCCCCCCTCATTCCCTCCCTCCCCCCCCCCCTCATTCATTCCCTCCCTCCCCCCCCCCCCTCATTCATTCCCTCCCTCCCCCCCCCCCCCTCATTCATTCCCTCCCTCCCCCCCCCCCTCATTCATTCCCTCCCTCCCCCCCCCCCCCCCCTCATTCCCTCCCTCCCCCCCCCCCTCATTCATTCCCTCCCTCCCCCCCCCCCCTCATTCATTCCCTCCCTCCCCCCCCCCCTCATTCATTCCCTCCCTCCCCCCCCCCCCTCATTCATTCCCTCCCTCCCCCCCCCCCCTCATTCATTCCCTCCCTCCCCCCCCCCCCCTCATTCATTCCCTCCCTCCCCCCCCTCATTCATTCGGCATCGCGCACGCTCAGAAGGTGAGATGGGCGCGCCGTCGCGGGGCGCGGACCGGGTCCAGGTGTGTGAGAGCGCGAGCGAGATGTGCCGCCCGCCCCTCTCCCTCCTGTTGCGTCACACAGTCGAATGGACGAGCTCGCGTTGAGCGGCGAGCGGGTTGCGCTCGAGCGCTTGTCAGTGGGCGGCGGGGACGCGGCTTCCCCCGAGCTCGGAGCCGACAGGGCCTCGGTCCTGGAGGTCGCCGCTGCTGCCCGCCGCTTCGGCAATCCGGGGGGAGCCGTGCGCTTCCTGCCCCAGGAGGCTGAGGGAGACGGGGATTCGGAGCTGGGCTCCTCTTCCTCCCTGCTGCTCTTGTATCCGGAGAAGGAGCCGCTGCTGAACTACTCGAGTCCGGCCGCGGGCTGCGGCGAGCTCCCGCAGAGCCCCGGCGGCCAAGGCCCCGACCTCAACCACTTCCCCGAGGACCCTGAGTTCACCGACATCGTCCTGCGGGCCGAGCAGGCCATCGAGAGCGGCGTCTACCCGCAGCGGATCTCGCAGGGATCGAGCGGCAGCTACTTCGTCAAAGATCCCAAGGGGGTGAGTCTGGGTCACGGGGTCGGCTGGACGGTGCAGTGTGTTCACAGCCTGGTCTTCAGGTGATTCTTGTGGGAGTTTTAGATTCCTCAACAAGTCTGAGAGATCAGGTAAACCGGCTCTGGTTTCGGCTCCGGAAGACCTTTCGACGAGATTGAACTTAGTTCAATCCCGACCGGTGAAAGCAGCGAGCTCCTCTTTACTGGTCACTGTTAGTGGTGGTACCGCTTTCACTGTGCTATAATGGTAGGGGAATCTGCCTCGGTTTTCTCATCTTGTCGCTATGTCTCTTGTTTGTTTTGCTCCTTTACATTTAATTTTTCATTCTTTCATTTTCTGTAAATCTGCAACATTTATGGAACGGGTAAGTACTGATATTTTAGCTTTCACACTGCTGGCAGTTTTAGGGAGACTTAATCTACTGGCTTTATTGAACATCAGCTTGTACAGTATGATTCTCCACAAAGAAACGCCCGAACAGCTTCCCTGAAATGCCACCACTACTGCTGAGTTCCCCCACCATCAGCATCTCGGGGTTCACAGTTGACCAGTTGCTGAGCTGGCTCAGCCCTGACTACTCAAAGCCTTTCCACAATCTACAAGGCTGAAGTCAGGAGTGTGATTGAATATTTTCCACCAACCATAACAACACACAAGAAGCTTGACCTAATCCAGGACAATGCAATTTTCTTGTTCAATGTCACTGGACTCCACATGGATATGGAGTCACTGTTATCGTGCGTACTATCACCAGGATTTATTGCAGCAACTCACAAAGGTTACTTTAACAGACCTTTCCAACCCCTACCAAGGAGGCCTAAAGCAGCAATTTTATGAGACCATCACCTCCAAGTTCCTGTCCAAATTGCGCACCATCCTGACTTGAATATATATAGCCGTTCCTTTATTGTTGTGTCAATATTTTTATAATTCTGTACCTAACACAATCTGAGAGCACAGGGACTGCAATGGTTGAAGAAATGATCCATCACCAGGGATGGGCAATAAATGCGGCCGTGCCAGTGTAGTCTGAGAACAAATATAAAAAAGGAATTAAGCTAAAATGATAGTGTTCCATAAAGACTCAGCAATTTCTTCCATTGAATTGCTGAGCCACACAGACTAGCAAGATCCCAGGTTCAATTTTCAAACTGCGTTTAGTTAGCTGATCTCAACTTGCATTGCAGCTGGGGTGCTGCAGTTGACATCAGCACTTTGGTTAAGGAGGAGAAATCAGTCAAGGTCTTGGTCATTCTTGGTCATTATCCATCGGCTGTGTTAAAAGTATGTTTGTGTGGACATTGGTTGAGGGCAAGAATGTGTGTAGTTATGCTTATCATGTTTGAATGGCTACACTCAGAGGCTCATCCTCTGGCACCTGAAGGACTAATCCAGCAAGTACAGTCTACTCTTAATTAGAAGTATCTGGCAACTAAAATGTTTTGAGCACTAAATTATCACTTTGCTGCATTGTTTACATTGCTTAATTCACATTCCTGGATAATTTGTTTTTTTTTGTGTGTGCGCAAAATGTGACTTTTAATTTTCAGGAATAGACTGTAATCAGTGACTCCAGGGGGCAATAGGAAGGTAGAAAACAGGAAAAAAACTAGTTTCACTTTCTTCCTACCCCTCTTTGATTAAAATCTCTTACTTGCCTTTCTTCTTCTGCCCTCTGCTCCCGCTGAAGTGTAGATTTGGAACATTGTTTCGGTCGCATCTTGACAGAAAAACACAGGAAGTGCTGATGTGTAAAATACAGTCCTCACTGATAACCACTAGACAGGTAAAGTTGTCTACAGTACTTGGAGGGTTGACCACTTTTATACCATAAAATCAAGTTTGGGTGAAGAATGTTTTTTCCCCCTTCAACTAGAAAATATAACATTTTCTGATGGAGAGTGTGAACTTTTGACATCATTGAGATGATTGTCCACATATATCCAGTGACAGAATTCAGAAGTGTTATTTACATTATTTCTAGCAACTTTAACTCCTAATACATTATTTTTCACTAAGATACTAAATTGAGCTTCAACGGCAATATTTGGTTGATCAGCAAAATGACTTCCACCTTAGGCCCCTATCTCATTCTGTAATTCTTTTCCTCCCTCCCCTTCGTGCCACAAAAATCCTTAGCCAGGCTTTCCATGTTGTAGAGTTTGATTTATCCAGTGCCCTCTTCACTGGCCTATCCAGTTCTACCTTGTACAAACTCCAATTCATCCAGAACATGGCAGCCCATATCGTGTCCTTTATACCCATCTTTGATAACCTCCTGTAGAATCATAGTATTGGTACAGCGCAGAAGGAGGCCATTCGGCCCATCGAGCCCGTGCAGGCTCTTTGTAAGAGCAATTCAGTTAGTCCCGTAGCCCTGCAATTTTTTCCCTTCGAGTTTTTATTCAGTTCCTTTTTGAAAGCCACGATTGAATCTGCTTCGACCACCTTTTCAGGCAGCGCATTCCAGATCATAACTACTCGCTGTATAAAAAAGTTTTCCCTCACGTCTCCTTTGTTTCTTTTGCCAATCACCTTAAATCTGTGTCCTCTGGTTCTTGACCCTTCTGCCAATGGGAACAGTTTCTCTTTATTTACTTCATCTAAACGCTTCATGATTTTGAACACTTCTATCAAATCTCCTTTTAACTTTCTCTGCTCTAAGGAAAACAACCCCAGCTTTTCTAGTCTACCTATTTAACTGAAGTCCCTCATCTCTGGAAACATTCTAGTAAATCTTTTCTGCACGTCTAAGGCCTTCACATCCTTCCTAAAGTGCAGTGCCCAGAATTGGACACAGTGCTCCAGCTGTGGCAGAACCTGTGTTTTATAAAGGTTCAGTATAACCTCCTTGCTTTTATACTCTATTCCTCTACTTATAAAGCCCAGGATCCCTTATGCTTTTTTAACCACTTTCTCAACCTGTCCTGCCACCTTCAAAGATTTGTGCACATATACCCCCAGGTCTCTCTGTTCCTGCACCCCCTTTAGAAAGGGGTTGTTACACAAGGTAAAGGCTCATGGGTTTGAGGGTAATATGTTAGCATGAACAGGGGATTGGTTAATGGACAGAAAACAGAGTAGGAATAAATGCGTTATTCTCAGGTTGGCATGCTGTAAGGATCAGTGTTTGGGCCTCAACTATTTTACAATCTATATTAATGACTTAGATGAAGGGACCGAGTGTAATGCATCCAAGTTTGCTGATGATACAAAGCTAGGTGGTAAAGTAAGCTGTGAGGAGGATACAAAGAGTCTGCAAAGGTTATAGACTGGTTAAGTGAGTGGGCAAGAAGGTGGCAGATGGAGCACAATGTGGGGAAATGTGAAGTTCTTCACTTAAGAAGGAAGAATAGAAAAACTGAATATTTTTTAAATGGTGAGAAACTATTAAATGTTGGTGTTCAGAGAGATTTGGGTGTCCTTGTGCACGAAACACAGAAAGTTAACATGCAGGTACAGCAAGCAATTAGGAAGGCAAATGGTATGATAGCCTTTATTGCAAGGGGGTTGGAGTACAACAGTAAGGAAGTCTTGCAATTGTACAGGGCTTTGGTGAGACCACACCAGGAATACTGTGTACAAGGGATATGGGGATCAGGCGGGAACTAGTGGGGAGTTGAGGTCAAAGATCAGCCATGGTCTTGAATAGCAGAGCATGCTCAAGGGGCCGCATGGCCTACTCCTACTTCTATTTCTTACGTTAATTGTACCATTTAGTTTATATTGCCTCTCGTTCTTCCTGCCAAAATGTCTCACTTCGCACTTCTGTGTTAAAGTTAATTTATCATGTGTCCGCTCATTCCTGTCTATGTCCTATTGACGTCTATTACTATCCTCCTCACTGTTCACTACATTTCCAAGTTCTGTGTCATCTGCAAATTTTGAAATTGTGCCCTGAACACCCAAGTCCAAGTCTTTAATAAATATCAAAAAAAGCAATGATCCTAGCACTGACCCCTGGGGAACACCAGTGTATACCTTCCTCCAGTCCAAAAATCAACTGTTCACTACTCTTTCTTGTCACTTAACCAATTTCGTATCCATGCTACCACTGCCCCTTTTATTCCATGGACTTCAGTTTTGCTGACAAGCCTATTATGTGGCACTTTATCAAATGCCTTTTGAAAGTCCATATACACATCATCATGGCTCCCAGTTCCACAGCATATTGACTTCAAAGTATCTTTGCCCCTGTCATTGAATTCCTATATGGCCTTACTTCACCTACCTCTGCAATTTTCTGCAACCCTATGTCCCAGCTTGCACCCCCACTCTTCCAACTCTGCTGAACTGCTTGTCCTTCCCTTTCTTTCATCGTTGGTGATAGTGCTTTCCTCCATCATTGGTGGTAGTGTATTCAGCCACCGTGGCCCTGAATTCAGGAATTCTCTTTCTAAATCTCCTCTTGCTTCTACATATTCCCCTCTTTCAAATTGAAAACTTTACTTCACTGACTATTCCTTAGGTTCCCTCCTTTAACCTCCTGTTCAGTATTCATTGTTCCCCTGTAAAGTTCCCAGAATGGTTCTTCACATGAAAGATGCTATATAAATATGTTTTTGATTCAGAATTCTGAGTGTTACTTTCCCAACACATCCTAATTGATTGCAGTGGTTCTTGCTGAGTGCTATTGATACTATACTGTTGTCAACAGTAGCTGCATGCTATTGTGATCATCCTCTGGGAAGAACGGTAATGAGTTTTTAAAAAATAATTCTAATGTGAACCCATGAAGAGTGAATTGCAAGAATGTACTTTGCAAAGCTAACTTTTTTTTATTTTCTACAATCTAGTCACTGTTGGACCAATCAGAAAACAAAGGGCCATCCTATAATCTTACAATCATAGGCACAAACTTATTATGTAAATAGATTCTTTAGTACGTCAGCTGGGCTCAGTTAGTAGAACTCCTGCCCTTGGTTCAGAGGGTTGTGAGATCGAGCCATATATCAGGACGTTCGCAGCCTGGACTGAGACCCCAGTGCAATACGGAGGGACTATTGCAATATTGGAGTTGCCACCTTTGGATGAGATGTAAAGTTGCCTACCTGTTTGAATAGGCATTTATGAGCCATGGCACTATTCAGAAGACGGAGTTCCACATGGTGGTCTTTTCTCCCTCAGATAATACAAAAGAAAACAGATTCCTCTGGTCGTTCATCTTGTTGCTGTTTGGAATAATGCTGCCATAGAATGGCTGTAGTGTTAGCAACATTCCAGAAGTATTTTAATGTAGATGTTACCTTGGAGTGTTTATACAATGATAAGACACAACGTAAATGCAAATATTTTTCTTTTGCATTTAAAAACCACTTCGAATTAATTTTTTAAAAAATAAGCTACTTATACTGCATTTTAAATTTTGTGGAGATTTGTCATAATTAAGACAGTTCTGAATAAAGATTCAAAACGTTATCACTGGAGCAGTATGCTGCAGTTTTCTGTAACTAATTTAAATCACTTATCTAAGCCAAATGCATAAGCAGCCCTGAATTTGGGGGAGGGGTTGACTTGTATCCCATAATGCTTCATGCATCCACTGTGTATCTAATAGATTGCTTTCCATTTCATTGTCTCATTTGCATTCTCTCTGGTTCCATTTGTGGGTGTCAACTCCCTCCCACCACCCTCTGCTGACTGATGGCAAGAATTCACCAGTGAGACAAACCCAACATAGGAAAACCTCAGGTTCCCCTTCCAAATTAAAGGAGCTCCATCTGAGTGTTCCTAAGCTGCAAGAATTCCAACTTGACAGCTGCCAAACTCCAGCACCGAATTGCTGAACCAGCTTCCTTGCATCTCAATCCCCATTCGCTCTAGGGTACTTTTAAATATTGGATATCTAACTCCAACTGGTACATCTTGCTTTGTATTCTCAGCTTTAAAACTGATAGCATAAAAATTAGAAATGTTTAGGCGCGTGTACACACACACACACACACACACACACACTCCTAAAATAATGGTAGAATTGAATCTCCATCAAGCAGTAAAAATCCCAGAATTCCATTTAATAAAAATAAAATGTGACTTATTCAGTTACTGAATCAGTGGCCCTGATATTATCCTGTACATGTCATAAAACCCTCCTAGTGTTGAAAGCAGTGAATCTTTTTACTCACTGTGACCAATGCCACAGAGGACGTAATAGTGTGTTTTGAATACACCAAATGTCCTCAAAATTTGCAATTCCTATCTGTCATTTCATATAAAAATGTTAAGAGAATAGTAACAGTGTGTGGGTAAAGAATTTGTTTAGATTGCTAAAACCTAAGTAACATTGTGTATACCATTATGTGTTTAAGTAGTTGTACCTGAAATGTATTAAAAGTACCATCTTTTAAGGTGCTTTAACATGGAACCTTTTGAACCAAACCTAAACTTGTAATGTAATGCTTCTATATTGCTGTGGTGTATTGCAGGCATTTGGAGAGGCAGGGACTGATTAGGAACAGTCAGCATGGTTTTGTGAGTGGAAAATCATGTCTCACGAATTTGATTGAGTTTTTTGAAGGGGTAACCAAGAAGATAGATGAGGGCTGTGCAGTAGACGTGGTCTACATGGACTTTAGCGAAGCCTTTGACAAGGTACCGCATGGTAGGTTGTTACATAAGGTTAAATCTCACTGGATCCAAGGTGAGGTAGCCAATTGGATACAAAATTGGATTGACGACAGAAGACAGTGGTTGTAGAGGGTTGTTTTTCAAACTGGAGGCCTGTGACCAGCGGTGTGCCTCAGGGATCGGTGCTGGGTCCGCTGTTATTTGTTATTTATATTAATGATTTGGATGAGAATTTAGGAGGCATGGTTAGTAAGTTTGCAGATGACACCAAGATTGGTGGCATTGTGGACAGTGAAGAAGGTTATCTAGGATTGCAACGGGATCTTGATAAATTGAGCCAGTGGGCCGATGAATGGCAGATGGAGTTTAATTTAGATGAATGTGAGGTGATGCATTTTGGTAGATCGAATCGGGCCAGGACCTACTCCGTTAATGGTAGGGCGTTGGGGAGAGTTATAGAACAAAGAGATCTGGGAGTACAGGTTCATAGCTCCTTGAAAGTGGAGTCACAGGTGGATAGGGTGGTGAAGAAGGCATTCAGCATGCTTGGTTTCATTGGTCAGAACATTGAATACAGGAGTTGGGATGTCTTGTTGAAGTTGTACAAGACATTAGTAAGGCCACACTTGGAATATTGTGTACAGTTCTGGTCACCCTATTATAGAAAGGATATTATTAAACTAGAAAGAGTGCAGAAAAGATTTACTAGGATGCTACCGGGACTTGATGGTTTGACTTATAGGGAGAGGTTAGATAGACTGAGACTTTTTTCCCTGGGGAGTAGGAGGTTTAGGGGTGATCTTATAGAAGTCTATAAAATAATGAGGGGCATAGATAAGGTCGATAGTCAAAATCTTTTCCCAAAGGTAGGGGAGTCTATAACGAGGAGGCATAGATTTAAGGTGAGAGGGGAGAGATACAAAAGGATCCAGAGGGGCAATTTTTTCACTCAAAGGGTGGTGAGTGTCTGGAACGAGCTGCCAGAGGCAGTAGTAGAGGCGGGTACAATTTTGTCTTTTAAAAAGCATTTGGACAGTTACATGGGTAAGATGGGTATCGAGGGATATGGGCCAAGTGCAGGCAACTGGGACTAGCTTAGTGGTATAAACTGGGTGACATGGACATGTTGGGCCGAAGGGCCTGTTTCCATGTTGTCAACTTCTATGATTCTATAATGTTTTGTGGAGGTGGACAGTTAATCAGGGAGTGTGAATCCTGATGAATTTTTGCTAGGTATGGTGAATAGTTGACAAATGGATAATGTTTGAAAGCAATTTTTGAGCAGGAATTACTCCATCATTATGCATATACAACTTAATTTGAATATGTAGCATGTAACTTGTGATGTACTTATTTTTCAAACACCATCAGATATTCTCAGCCTGCTTTTGAATGTCAGCTATACAGCAATTATTGGACCTAGAAATTGTGCTGTATGCGGATTCTGCTACTGGGCATCAGGAAAGTATGCACTTTATGAACTTATTTTTCTAAATATGAAATATTGGACCATTGTTTCACGACCAGTCCTTCTACAAAGGTTTCCTTTTTAGACAATTACTCTGAATCGTATGTGGGATACATGCTTTCACAAACTCTTTCTCCCCACTTCCCCTACATGACTATTTTATTTGCTAAATTTAAACTTCATTGGTTAGCCTTCTAAATAGTGAAAATGTGGCACAACATTTTTTCATGAGAATAGTCAAATGTAAATACTTTGGCTTGTCTTGATTATGGTTCTAGTTCTGTCATAAAACTACAGGTATAAAGGTTGCTTTTGTTGGAGCTATTAGTCATTAAATTAAAAATAACCCCAGTAAGATAAAGTAGTTCTGTTTGGCATTCCACTATAATTACAACAATTACAAGGGTCAAATTGCAAGACACCTATCCCCATTAGAGTTACCTCCCGCTGCAACATTCTATGCCATCAGACATACATCTAAGAGCTTACTCATTTAGTTTTGTAACACTCCTATTCAAGAAATACTTCTGGGTTTTATTCTGTATTGCCGCATTCAAAATGTACTTTCAAAGTTTCTCTGCATTGGTAATAAAAATATTTTAAATTTTCTCACAGCGAGCCTAGTTACTTGATCAATGGCATTCTCACAGACTTTACATGTGGGCACTGAAAGATGTCTCAGTAAGTGGATGAAGACTTTCCACTTTACCTCTTCCCATAATTGTCCCTGTGGCTTGGATTTTTTCTAACCTCTTCAAAACTTGCTACGATGTTTGGAGACAAACATTCTGACTAGTTGCAAGCCTTTTCTGTAGTGTTGCTCACAGGTGGTCTGGAGGACGGTTGTCATGATGAGTTGTGTTTAACTTGTCGTGTCCTTTCAACACCATTGCTCAAGTTCTATCAGGAGGGCAATAACCTCAATATGACTATTTAGACTAATTGCTGAAGTAAGTCTTTATAGGTAGGTAGCTGCTAGTAAATCCCAGGCTTCTGCCTGGAGAGAGGCCAGATTATCCAGATCAAAAAAAGCAGCAGGAAATGCCTGACTTTCTCTATTTTTGACAGACTGAGATGCGCTAAATTCAAGACATTTTCTTTTTGCCTCTTACTGGGTTAAATGATTACTCTTGCGTGAGTAATTGGTCCTTTGTTTTTTGAAGTATTTTTCTAAATATAATCTTAAAAATGGGAAATCTGTAGAACGTTATATTTGTCCATTTTAGCTTCTATTTGGTAAAATGTATGTAGCCAGAGTAATGGAGGCCGAGGTGCTTCTCGTAGAGTGTGTTTGATCTCATTTCAAAATCATGAAGGGTCTAGACAGAGTAGATAGAGAGAAACTGTTCCCATTGGCAGAAGGGCCAAGAACCAGAACACATAGATTTAAGGTGATTGGCAAAAGAACCAAAGGTGACATGAGCAAAAACTTCTTTACACAGCAAGTGGTTATGATCTGGAATGCACTGCCCGAGGGAGTGGTAGAGGCAGATTGAATTGTGGCCTTCAAAAGGGAACTGGATAAGTACTTGAAACAAAAAAAAATGTGCAGGGCTACGGGGATCGGACGGGGGAGTGAGACTAGCTGGATTGCTCTTGTGTAGAGCCGGCGCAGACTTGCTAGGCCAAATGGCCTCCTTCCGCACGGTTACCTTTCTATAATTTGTGTCGGGTTTGTTTTATCTGAATTTAATGTAAAGATAGGTAAGTATTAAGATAAGTCTTGTAAAATAACTGAGATCTTCCTTTAGGCTTTTGAGATGTGTGTGCGCTAGTAAAATCTCAGTTAGCAATGATAATAGATTTATTTTTAAACTGAGAAATCATGGGGAAGGGCTGAAACCCATGGTGCAGGGCACCTCAACTTGAGAACAGTAGGAGAAATTGTATATAATACAAATTCGGTGGGTTTTTAAATTAACTGCCAAGGTTGTGAAAATGTTGGTTTGGAGACCATTCCACAATGAAATTGATTGACAGTGTGAGTAACTGCAAATGATGTTGATTACACTTCATTTGGTTTAAGCATTTAGTTTGATGACATACATTTAAGCTTTGTTTAAATAATAGAAATACTATGGCTATTCTTTGAGAGATTTTTTTAAAACTTGTTTTTGTAATGGGGGTTAGATATGGCTGTATAGACCAAGATAAGAATTTTGTTCAACTTGTGCTGAAAATAATCAGCTGAAGACGGGGCAACCTTTAGACCCAATTGCTGAATGTGTGATTGGGAGATCCAGTCCAAAAGTTCTAACATGCTGCTCCTATGGTGAAGTTACCAAGGTATTAGTTAGTACTTCTATGTTGCCTACTGCCTACTATGTGTCATGTTGTCCCTTTGTAGCACAACTATCTAATTGAACTGGCTCAGGCAATTGCATATATTTGCACATGGGCACTTCAAGCAAATTCTATTATGACCTATATTGTAATGTTTGTATCCACCAAGTATATTAACATATATAGTTTTTCTTAAACTCACTGACATATTACAAAAGTCCTTTTTTTAAACTTGGTACAAAGAAATTACCTTGAAGGAAAAATGGCTCACATTTCAATTTGAAGAGATGTCCTAGTGAGCCCAATTGACGGACTTATTTCGTGCAGTCTTTCAAATTGGAATGTTTCAGGCACATTGCTTCCACAAGTTACAAGCTTTGGTTTTCAAAAAAGTGAAACTTTTATTGTCTGTGTGCATCTTCAAGCTGAGAGGGAAAAATGAGACTTCAGTAAAGAATGAACTTGAAAATAACTTAGTCTATTTTAAGGGTCATCGTATCATCATGCTTTCGTTTACGTTTGCAACAAAGAAAATTAAATTGAGGACATTCGACAGTTTCTATAAAGTGTATCTTACATTATGTTATACTTTCCAGTTCATGCCAGTACTATACATTCAGTAATTATGTCTTTAACTGGGTATCTGGTTATTGGACTGCATGGGAAAGAGCTGCATAATTTTTATTTTTGGATTTAAATGGTTAGTTATGTTTCCTCTCCCTCAAATCTATAGACAGTGCTATTGATTATTCTTCTGTTCATTTTTTAGTGGTACCTAGTGCCAAGTTGGCATCTTTCTGAAAAAGTAAGTTGTGGTTTATGCAAATGATTGGCCCTGACACAAACCTGGCCCATAAATGGCAGCTCCTTCAGACTCATTGACTCTGCTTTACCTATTCCATCACATGCCCACCCAAATGGTGGCAACATACCCCTCATCACCCAATCCCACCTTGGCCTGCCTCTCTCCCCAGCACCATAACCCCTCTCCCTTATCATTCTAAGTTCTCATTATCTATAGCCGTCTTAAATCCTATGGTGACTTCCTCACTGAGATCTCCCCCCTGAGCCTCTGCAATTTACTCCGTGATTTGAGCCTACACTTAAATTCCCTGTCAGACTTCTGTACTCTGCTGCCATTACTTGGCTTCACCCTTCACCATGAATTTCATCATCCAAATCACCATGTCGAGCTCATCATCTCGCAAGGCCTCGCCACCTCTGAGTTTGCAATCACTGATGATGCTATCTTTACTACTTCATCTTACTTACCATCCACATCTCCCTGCCTATTACCAATTCCACTACCATCACTCCTCTTCCTCTGCCCCATCCACTCTCCACTCCAGCCCCTCTCACCCAAGCCACAGCTTCTGTTACTCTGCAGCTTCTCTTATCTTTCCTCAGCCTGCCCTTTCCAAACTATTCTAAGATGCATATTCTGCACCTTTTGATTTCCTCCCCACCCAAGTTCTGACTACTCAATTATCGTTTCTGAACAAATGCTTGTCAACACAATCAGTGGCTTTCTTTACTGTGGCACTAGCCCCCTCTTCAAAACTGTAGTAATCACCCCCTTCTGCCTGTCATCTAAAATTACCACCCCATTTCCTTCAGTCCAATTTCTGTCCCCTCAGCATCAAGACTGCCCTCATCAAATTCACCAGCCATATCCTTTATCGCCTGGTCAGTGTTATCCCTCCATATCCTGCTGAATCTCTTCATAGCGTTCAACACTGTCGACCACATCCTTCTTCACCAGTCTTCCACGGCCCAACTCCATGGATCTGCCTTTTTGTATTTCCACTCCTACCTGTTACATTGCCGCCAGTACATCTGTAACGACTTTTCTACCCACCCCTACATTGCCACCTCTGAAGTTCTTCCCAAGGATCCATTCTTGGCCCATCTTCTTCCTCATTTACATGTCAATGTCAACACCCAGCTTTACCTCTCCTCTGCTTCCATTGCATTTGCAATCACTTCTATGCTGTTAGGCTGTCTGTCTTACATTGCTTCATTGAGCCAGGATTTCTGACAGCTGAACATTAGGAAGACCAAATCCATAATTTTCAACCCTTTCCACTGGCCCTGTCCTCTTCCCCCACCCTCCCTTTCCGCTGGCCGGGTCCTTCCCCCACCCTCCCTTTCCGCTGGCCGGGTCCTTCCCCCACCCCCCCTTTCCGCTGGCCGGGTCCTTCCCCCACCCCCCCTTTCCGCTGGCCGGGTCCTTCCCCCACCCCCCCTTTCCGCTGGCCGGGTCCTTCCCCCACCCCCCCCCCTTTCCGCTGGCCGGGTCCTTCCCCCACCCCCCCCCCTTTCCGCTGGCCGGGTCCTTCCCCCACCCCCCCCCCTTTCCGCTGGCCGGGTCCTTCCCCCACCCCCCCCCCCTTTCCGCTGGCCGGGTCCTTCCCCCACCCCCCCCCCCTTTCCGCTGGCCGGGTCCTTCCCCCACCCCCCCCCCCTTTCCGCTGGCCGGGTCCTTCCCCCACCCCCCCCCCCTTTCCGCTGGCCGGGTCCTTCCCCCACCCCCCCCCCCTTTCCGCTGGCCGGGTCCTTCCCCCACCCCCCCCCCCTTTCCGCTGGCCGGGTCCTTCCCCCACCCCCCCCCCCTTTCCGCTGGCCGGGTCCTTCCCCCACCCCCCCCCCCTTTCCGCTGGCCGGGTCCTTCCCCCACCCCCCCCCCCTTTCCGCTGGCCGGGTCCTTCCCCCACCCCCCCCCCCTTTCCGCTGGCCGGGTCCTTCCCCCCCCCCCCCCCACCCCCCCCCCCTTTCCGCTGGCCGGGTCCTTCCCCCACCCCCCCCCCCTTTCCGCTGGCCGGGTCCTTCCCACCCCCCCCTTTCCGCTGGCCGGGTCCTTCCCCCTTCCCCCCCCCCCCCCAACCCCAACCCCCCCCCTTTCCGCTGGCCGGGTCCTTCCCCCCCACCCCCCCCCCTTTCCGCTGGCCGGGTCCTTCCCCCCCACCCCCCCCCCTTTCCGCTGGCCGGGTCCTTCCCCCCCACCCCCCCCCCCTTTCCGCTGGCCGGGTCCTTCCCCCCCACCCCCCCCCCCCCTTTCCGCTGGCCGGGTCCTTCCCCCCCACCCCCCCCCTTTCCGCTGGCCGGGTCCTTCCCCCCCACCCTCCCCCCTTTCCGCTGGCCGGGTCCTTCCCCCCCACCCCCCCCCCCTTTCCGCTGGCCGGGTCCTTCCCCCCCACCCCCCCCCCTTTCCGCTGGCCGGGTCCTTCCCCCCCACCCCCCCCCCCCTTTCCGCTGGCCGGGTCCTTCCCCCCCACCCCCCCCCCCTTTCCGCTGGCCGGGTCCTTCCCCCCCACCCCCCCCCCTTTCCGCTGGCCGGGTCCTTCCCCCCCACCCCCCCCCCTTTCCGCTGGCCGGGTCCTTCCCCCCCACCCCCCCCCCCTTTCCGCTGGCCGGGTCCTTCCCCCCCACCCCCCCCCCTTTCCGCTGGCCGGGTCCTTCCCCCCCCCCCCCCCCACCCCCCCCCTTTCCGCTGGCCGGGTCCTTCCCCCCCCCCCCCCCCACCCCCCCCCTTTCCGCTGGCCGGGTCCTTCCCCCCCCATTTCCGCTGGCCGGGTCCTTCCCCCCCACCCCCACCCCCCTTTCCGCTGGCCTGGTCCTTCCCCCCCCCCCCACCCCCACCCCCCTTTCCGCTGGCCTGGTCCTTCCCCCCCCCCCCCCCCACCCCCACCCCCCTTTCCGCTGGCCTGGTCCTTCCCCCCCCCCCCCCCACCCCCACCCCCCTTTCCGCTGGCCGGGTCCTTCCCCCCCCCCCCCCACCCCCACCCCCCTTTCCGCTGGCCGGGTCCTTCCCCCCCCCACCCCCACCCCCCTTTCCGCTGGCCGGGTCCTTCCCCCCCCCACCCCCACCCCCCTTTCCGCTGGCCGGGTCCTTCCCCCCCACCCCCACCCCCCTTTCCGCTGGCCGGGTCCTTCCCCCCCACCCCCACCCCCCTTTCCGCTGGCCGGGTCCTTCCCCCCCACCCCCACCCCCCTTTCCGCTGGCCGGGTCCTTCCCCCCCACCCCCACCCCCCTTTCCGCTGGCCGGGTCCTTCTCTCCCCCCCCCCCCCCCTTTCCGCTGGCCGGGTCCTTCCCCCCCCCCCCCCCCCCTTTCCGCTGGCCGGGTCCTTCCCCCCCCCCCCCCCCCTTTCCGCTGGCCGGGTCCTTCCCCCCCCCCCCCTTTCCGCTGGCCGGGTCCTTTCCCCCCCCCCCCCCCCTTTCCGCTGGCCGGGTCCTTCCCCCCCACCCCACCCCCCCTTTCCGCTGGCCGGGTCCTTCCCCCCCACCCCACCCCCCCTTTCCGCTGGCCGGGTCCTTCCCCCCCACCCCACCCCCCCTTTCCGCTGGCCGGGTCCTTCCCCCCCACCCCACCCCCCCCTTTCCGCTGGCCGGGTCCTTCCCCCCCACCCCCCCTTTCCGCTGGCCGGGTCCTTTCCCCCCCCCCCCAACCCCCCCTTTCCGCTGGCCGGGTCCTTCCCCCCCCCCCTTTCCGCTGGCCGGGTCCTTTCCCCCCCCCCCCCCCTTTCCGCTGGCCGGGTCCTTCCCCCCCACCCCACCCCCCCTTTCCGCTGGCCGGGTCCTTCCCCCCCACCCCACCCCCCCTTTCCGCTGGCCGGGTCCTTCCCCCCCACCCCACCCCCCCTTTCCGCTGGCCGGGTCCTTCCCCCCCACCCCACCCCCCCTTTCCGCTGGCCGGGTCCTTCCCCCCCACCCCCCCTTTCCGCTGGCCGGGTCCTTCCCCCCCACCCCCCCTTTCCGCTGGCCGGGTCCTTTCCCCCCCCCCCCAACCCCCCCTTTCCGCTGGCCGGGTCCTTCCACCCCCCCCTTTCCGCTGGCCCGGTCCTTCTCCCCCCCCACCCCCCCTTTCCGCTGGCCGGGTCCTTCCCCCCCCCCCCACCCCCCCTTTCCGCTGGCCGGGTCCTTCCCCCCCCCCCCCACCCCCCCTTTCCGCTGGCCGGGTCCTTCCCCCCCACCCCCACCCCCCCTTTCCGCTGGCCGGGTCCTTCCCCCCCACCCCCACCCCCCCTTTCCGCTGGCCGGGTCCTTCCCCCCCACCCCCACCCCCCCTTTCCGCTGGCCGGGTCCTTCCCCCCCACCCCCACCCCCCCTTTCCGCTGGCCGGGTCCTTCCCCCCCCCCACCCCCCCTTTCCGCTGGCCGGGTCCTTCCCCCCCCACCCCCCCTTTCCGCTGGCCGGGTCCTTTCCCCCCCCCCCCCCCCACCCCCCCTTTCCGCTGGCCGGGTCCTTCCACCCCCCCCTTTCCGCTGGCCCGGTCCTTCTCCCCCCCCCCCCCCCCACCCCCCCCTTTCCGCTGGCCCGGTCCTTCCCCCACCCCCCCTTTCCGCTGGCCGGGTCCTTCCCCCCCCCCCACCCCCCCTTTCCGCTGGCCGGGTCCTTTTCCCCCCCCCCCACCCCCCCTTTCCGCTGGCCGGGTCCTTCCACCCCCCCCTTTCCGCTGGCCCGGTCCTTCTCTCCCCCACCCCCCCCTTTCCGCTGGCCCGGTCCTTCCCCCCCCCCACCCCCCCCTTTCCGCTGGCTCGGTCCTTCCCCCCCCACCCCCCCCCTTTCCGCTGGCTCGGTCCTTCCCCCTCCACCCCCCCCTTTCCGCTGGCTCGGTCCTTCCCCCCCACTCCCCCCTTTCCGCTGGCTCGGTCCTTCCCCCACCCCCACCCCCCCTTTCCGCTGGCTCGGTCCTTCCCCCCACATACCCCCCCCCCTTTCCGCTGGCTCGGTCCTTCCCCCCACATACCCCCCCCCCCTTTCCGCTGGCTCGGTCCTTCCCCCCCCCCCCACACCCCCCCCCTTTCCGCTGGCTCGCTCCTTCCCCCCCCACACCCCCCCCCCTTTCCGCTGGCTCGCTCCTTCCCCCCCCACACCCCCCCCCCCCCTTTCCGCTGGCTCGGTCCTCCCCCCACCCCCCCCTGTCCGCTGGCTCACTCTTTCCTCCTCCCACCTCCTTCAAACCTTATATCCCATCCATCACAAGGAATGCTTAATTCCACCTTCACAACATTGTCCCTGTTGCTATTGAAACATTTATCCATGCTTTCGTCCCTTATAGACTCTTGCTTTTATTACTTCTCCAATACCCTCCTTTTTGACCCTTACTAAGTGCCACTTGCCAATCAACTCATCTTCCTTGACCTACACTGTCACCTAGTTCCACAAAAATTACAGTCCTCTATCCTATCTGTAAATCCACCTTGGCTCTACTTTCCAAAATCTTCCTCCCTAAACCTCGCTTTAAAAGCCTGCTTGAATCACATATCTTCAACCAAGCTTTGGATCATCTTTTGATTCTCCCATTAAGAATTGGCATCTCTTTCATTCTTCCTCTTAAGTGCTTGGGGATGTTTTTCTAGTTAAATGTGCTATAAATGTAAGTTGTTTGAGAGCAAGCAAAAAGGCTGCAGTTGTCAGTAAGGATTTAAATGTAAACCAGGAGAACATAGTTTTGTGGTTTACAGATTTAGTACCTGATTAGATTACGCAGACTTAGACTCTATCATGTCACGTTATTCTGCACTGATGACATTTCACAAGAGGGGGTGAAAAGGCACTGTTCTATTTTGGTTATTCTCTACATACTTTTCAGTTTTAAAGCAGATTTTTACTGCAATTAAGATCCAGATCTTTCAAACTGAGAGTGAAACTCAAGCTAGTTATAACCATTGTCAAAACCCCAAAATGCGACTGTTGTCCAAGAATCTTTCCTATCATCTTTTTTAATATTTTGCATATGAACAGTTTTTATTTTTACTTCAACCTCTTGCAGGTGACATGGTGCATTTCACCTAGGCTGCTACTTGCAGTTAGTGTGATATTTTCATCGAAGAAATAAAGTTGTCGTACAGTTACAGAAATTTCATTTACTGGAAATGAAATAGATCGTTCTATATTAGAAAGGAATTGAGAACCTTTGTTTACTTTCCCATATGCATGTAATAAGATGGCTGAGCTATTGAGCAGCAGTTACATTGAGTTCTGAAAAGAAACCACAAGAGCGATGGTTTCGCAGTATTTGACATCATTAGACACCACGTTCCCAAATTTAAGTTGCTCCTCTGCACCTGTCAACTTTGTACATTACATATTAGGTAGTGTATGGTGTTAATTTCTGAAGTTGTTTTGAGTTGCTTTTTATGTTAGCTACCGAGTGAATGTCATCAGCAATCTAGAGCAGTGGGGAAATATGAATATGACAACTGGACATGAAAGTGTACAGTATCATACAAATGGAAGGTCAGCAACAATTTTTGTGTTGATGGAATATAGGAAAGTATGACAAAATGTACTGATTGGTTATATAATTTTAAGTATTGCACAGGAAGTTATCTATATTCTTGGGGTGTTCCAGTTACCCTTATTACAGTTCTTATTTATACTCCTAAAGCTGCTTTTTTCTTTTTTTAAAAAAAGCAACGTAGATTTATCTCGTTGGAATCCCAATGCACTTCACATCGTGAACATCTCACTGTCGTGTAGGTAAATACAGGAGGCAAGTTGAGCACAGCAAAATCCCAGAAACAAACGAAAGGCCACTGTTGGGTGAGGGAGTAATATTAACCAGGACACCGGGAGAATCCCCTGCTGCTCTTGTATAGTTCCATGGGATTTGTCATGCCCACCCGAATAGGCAGATGGAACATTGGTTTAATTTCTCATCTGAAAGGCAGTGCCTGATGCGGAATAAGCTGAAGGAAAGAAAGCAGCTGATACTTGTTAGGGAAGTGATGTCAGTGTGGGGTAGGGAATACTGAGTTGAATGTCTGTGTTTGATGCTATTCCTAATCTACATTGATGACGTGGATTCAGAAATGCAATGCAAACTGGTCAGATTCACAAGTGACACTAAACTGGAGGCCTGGGGTTGTGGTGGTAGGTGGGGGGGCGGGGCGGTGGGGGGGGGAAGAGGAGAGTCAAGTTGGAGGAAACCATAAGAGACCTACAGAAAATTAGATGAAATCTGCAAATGGACAAATCAGTGGCACATGAAATTGAATAAAGTCAACTGCTACACGTTGGAAGGAAAACTGGTTGTCACATGCATACTTTGGATGATGTAGAAATAGCTAACTGTGAAGTGGAACAGGATGATGGATTTTGCTCTTCAACATGCCAAATTATTATGGAGAAGAACTAAAGCAAATAGAATGCTTAAATATATTGCTAGGTCGGTTGAGTACAACTTGGAAGATGCCATGTTAAAACTGTAGAATGCTACGGTCAGACCTCATTTCGTGTACTGTATTCAGTTTTGATTGCCAAGACATACAAAAAATATTTAAACTACAGAAGCATGGCAAATCCACAAGACTGATCCTTAGTGTCAAAAGGATTGACACCTTACAAGCAAAGACTGGAGAAACTTGGGCTCTTCAGCCTTGAAAGGAGGGCATTGAGAGGAGACCCTGTAGAAGTATAAAATATATTCGTGTATTTTTAAGGTTAATCTAGAACACTGCTTAAGGATACTAGAACAAGGGGGCATTGGTTAAAATTGGTGAAAAAGAAGGGGTAAGCTTTTCTTCATTCTGGATGGATGAGCTAGGTTGGGCCAAAAGGCCTTCGTCATCTGTATTTACCCTGCAATCTTGCGCTTGGGAATTTGTGTGAATTTCTTTTTCTCTCTAATTCCCCCTGAAGTTTAAATCCAGTGACTTGATGGATGAGGCTTCAAGCAGCAGTCTGTGTTCATGCCTCTAGAATAACTTCATGAAGCACATTGTATCTTATTTTGTTACTGTAAAAACCTACGTGTTAAATTAGACACTTCACTAAAAGTGTGAATTGTGAGAACCAAAGTTGCAGTTCTTTGAAAATTCTCACATCCTGATCCATTCTTGAAACTGAGCTAAAATACTTATTGAATTGTTAAATTGTATTCATAAAATTATAGAATTTTATTGTGTAGAAGACGGCCATTTGATCCACCATGTTTGTTACTTATTCAGCTGGAGTTAATCTACTCCAATTCTATTTCCCATTCCTTTCCCTTATATTAATTTTCAAATACTTGTCAATTCCCATTTAATTGATGTTCTGTTTTCCTGAATAGCCACCTGGGTAAAGCATTTCATGTTCTAATAACCCATGTGGGGAAAAACACAGTCAACTCCTCCCTACGTTCTTCTAGTGCACCCTGAGTTTATACCCCCTTGGTATAGATTCACAGACACTGGAGACAATCTTTCACAATTATCCCCTCAAACCTTTTATAATCAAAATCTCTGCTCCAGTGGAAAAAGCCCCAACTTTTTAAGCCTTTCTGGGTAACTGGAACCCCTCATTCCTGGTATAATTTCAGTAAAGCTTCACTGTACCCTTCCACGGTTTTACTGTCCTAACTATAATGTGCCAAACTGCACAGAATACTTAAACCGTAGCTTAACGAATGCCTTGTGCAAATTCAACATCACTTCCTTTTTTATATTCAATGTCCTTGTGTATAAAACCTAGACTCCCCTTTTTTATAGTCTTTTCTACCTGCACTCCCTTAAAGATATGTGTATCTGCACATCGAGAACTCTCTGTTCCTCCACTCTTAAGATTCTTATAAATGTAAGTTGTTGTAAATGATATGAAGGGGTGAAGGGATGGGCAATTGCACAAGAGGCCAGCATTGGAGCAATGGGGACTTCTAATGAGTTGTAGGGCTGGAGGAGGTAATAGATAGGGGATAGGTAAAGCCATGAAGAGATTTTTACACACGGATGAGAATTCTAAATTGGAGGCGTTTGGGGGACTGCTCCCCCATGTAGGTCAGCAGGGACAGGAATGATGGGTGAGCAGGACTTTGTGCGGGAGAGGACATGATGGTAGAGTTTTGGAGGAGTTGTAGATTACAGAACACGGAGAATGGGAGGCCAGCCAGGAGAGTATTAGAATAATTGAGTCTGAAGGTGACATACGTGTTTTAGATGGGTTGGGGCATTGGTGGGTGATGTTACAAAGGTGGAAGTAGGCAATCTTTGTGATGGAGAGCATGTATGGTCAGAAGCTCAGTTTGGGCTCAGATAGGACATCAAGGTGGCGAACAGTCTGGTTCAACCAGAGACTGGCTGGGGAGAGGGATGGAATTGGTGATAAGGGTACAGAGTTTGTGGTGGTGGCCGAAGGTAATGGCTTTGGTCTTCAAAATGTTTAACTGGCGGAAATTGCAGCTCATCCAAGACTGGATCAAGGACAAGCAATATGGCAGTGGATGGATCAAGAGAGATAAATCTGGGTGTTGTCAGCATATGTGTGAAAGCTGATTCTGTCTATGGATGGTGTTGCCAAGGGCCAGCATGTAGATGAGGAAGAGGAGGGGGTCAAGGATAGATTCTTAGGGTAAACTTTACTATTTTTCCTCATATTTACTACTTCACATTTCTTTGCATTAAATTGCAAGAGACACCTACCTGCACTACCCTTTCTATGTCTTCCTGCATTCTTCCTCACAGATTGCCATGTTCTCGAAGTTTGTATCATCAGCAAACTTTGATATTATACATGTACCTATGTCCAATTCATTTATAGAAATGAAATATTAAAGAGGTCGCAGCACAGATCCTCAGGACACACTGCTGGCTGCATCCAGCTAATCTGGAAAAAAAAATCAATTTGTTCTTTGCTTTCTTTCCCTAGCCATTTCTCCCTCCAAGCAAACTGCATTCTCCATTATAATGTGTATTGATTTTTGCCACTTTATCAAATCCCTTCTGAAAAACTATATTTGCAGCACCCACTGCATTCCCTTTATCTACACACTCTGATTTCCTTAATAAAAGATAAATTTGGTAAGCACAAACTGCCCTTCAACAAATTCATGTTAATAGACTGACTAGCCCAAGCCTTTCTAAATTTCCACTCTAATTAATCCAATATTATGGAGTCTAGAAGTTTTACCTACAGCTGTGATAAGAATAACTGGCCCATAAATTTGTGGCTCATTTCCTTCCCCTTTAACAAAGGTGTAACATTTGCTATCCTTTGGCACAATTCTGGTTTCCAAACATTTCTGGAAAATTAAGGTTAATGCCTCTACTGCCTCCTCCCCAACTCCTTCACTCTTCTGGGATGCATATCATCTGGGCCTGGTGACATGTTTACT
Source organism: Heptranchias perlo (assembly GCF_035084215.1). Taxonomy (NCBI): domain Eukaryota; kingdom Metazoa; phylum Chordata; class Chondrichthyes; order Hexanchiformes; family Hexanchidae; genus Heptranchias; species Heptranchias perlo. The sequence continues at coordinate 102,530,415 of NC_090325.1, read as the reverse complement.
TTTAATTACATTAACCTTTTTATACAGTTTCTTTTGAACATTCATCTTCAGAGTTCTGTGACACCCTCTTAAGGTATTCCTAGAGTCCCACTTTTACTTTCCTCTAAAAGCTGAGGCAAAATACATGAGCATCCCCACTTTGCTCACTTTTTAAGTATAAGTGTAAGTCTCTAAGTGGTTCTTTAATTTTCCTTTGACTAGCCTTTAGTTATGTGCTCATAAAGCCTTACTTTCCATTAATATTGACCACTCGCCTTTAGCCTTCCCAATCTCCCTTTGTGCTTATCCTCTATCCGTTTATATTTTTCATAGCTCCTTTCGTATTATCCCCTCTGCATTTAGCATATGCCTCTTAAACTTCATTTTTGCTTTAACCTTTCTATTTAACCATAGAACCTCAGCCTTTGTGCATTTTACTCTTAGTATATTTAACCTCTACTTTATACATCTCATTTAATTTTCTCCCATTGCTGGTCCTCCATTGGATCTGCCAATTCTTTTTCAACCAATAAATCTGGGCTTCGCCTTTTTTTTGTTCTCTGGATTTGGATGATGCTAGCATGGCTGCATTTGCTGAGAAAGTGGTGGATCTTCCTGAATCACTGCGGTCTTTGTAGTGGTGGTGCTTCCATGATGGTGTTAGGGAATTTTAGGATGTTAACCCAGCAGCAGTTGTAATTGTGTCCTTACTAATGCTAGCCCTTTTTTTCTTTCTCAGGCCTAGCCACCCCAAACCATTTCTGGCTACCAGTTTCAGGGTAGGATTAAGGCACAACTACTACTTTGAGGCTTCATCCCTCTCTACATAGTGACCTTGTGAGCCCACTGAATTCTCCACAAACACCTGTGATTACGTGGATGGACTGGAGAATCTGGGGTTGTTCTCCTTGCAACAGAGAAGGTTGAGAGGAGATTTGATAGAGATGTTCAAAATCATGAAGGGTCTAGACAGAGTAGATAGAGAAACTGTTCCCATTGGCGGAAGGGTCAAGCACCAGAGGACATAGATTTAAGGTGATTGGCAAAAGAACCAAAGGTGACACGAGGAAAAACTTTTTTACACAGCGAGTGGTTAGGATCTGGAATGCACTGCCCGAAGGGGTGGTGGAGGCAGATTTAATTGTGGCCTTCAAAAGGGAACTGGTTAAGTACTTGAAGGGAAAAAATTTGCAGGAACGTGGGGATAGGGCGGGGGTGTGGGATTAGCTGGATTGCTCTTGTATCGAGCCGGCATGGACTCGATGGGCCGAATGGCCCCCTTCCGTGCTGTAACCTTTCTGTGATTCTATAATTATATGACACAAAAATGTAGTCTTAACTCTTCAGAAATTAAGAGCATGATTTCATCTAGGTGATCTTAAACAGGCTATTTTTTTTTAAACTTAAATTTCACATTGATGCAGGTAACACAATGAAATTTGCCATCATGCAATCAGTGATTTTACTATACAAATATGTAGTATTGATTCTCTAAGTGCCCCAAGAAACCAAGAGCCTTTTTTCATCTCAGTAACCTTGAACAGGTATGGTGGCACAATGAAATTTGCCATGGGAGAGAGGGTTCGTAGGGACCATTCAGCCATGGGGCGGCAAAACAACATATCCTCTTATTTACTATGAGCAACATTATGGGAAACCTGCTAGTAATATATTAAGTCTTGGGGATGGTACAAACATCCTGTTAAGTGTCACACTTCCAGTAACACTTTCCCATCAGTTTGTTTATAATGTCCTACTGTTATGAAACCCATACTCATTACACACTTCAGTAATCTGTTCCAGAGGTCAATGACTGTGAAAAGAATACTTCCTAGCATCTAACGTATCTCTCTACTTGCATGATTTATACTTGTGCTTCCTAGTTCTCCCATCCCTACCTAGCTTGAATAACCTATATAGCTATACAGAATCAATTTCCAGCATCATTTTAAAAACCTTGTATTCCCTCTAAGCCTATGTTTCTCCAGTGGAAAAAATCCCCAATTCCTGAGCCGATCCTAATAGCTAAGAGCCCCAAGATTGGGTATAATTTTAGTCACCTCTTTCTGGATCTTTTTATGCACTTAAGTAATTGCCTTCTGCTATCCTCTGGGTTCATTGAGAATGGAAGCATTCTTGGAATACAATTTCTGATTTTGTGTTTGTAAATATTCTGCTTCACTTTGGACTTTTGTGGGATTTTCACCAGGAAATAGTGTTAATAAAAAAAAATAGAATTTGATGTCCGGCAACTTGTAGCATTCCATGCCCTTCTAAGAACATAAGAAATAGGAGCAGGAGTAGGTCATACGGCCCCTCGAATCTGCTCCGCCATTCATTAAGATCATGGCTGATTTTCAATGTCAACTCCACTTTCCTGCTCGATCCCCATATCCCTTGATTCCCTTAGTGTGCAAAACTTTATCGGTCTCAGTCTTGAATATACTCAATGACTGAACATCTACAGCCCTCTAGGGTAGTGAATTCCAAAGATTCACAACCCTTTGAGTGAAGAAATTTTTCCACATCCCAGTCCTAAATGGCCGACCCCTAGTTCTAGACTCTCCAGTCAGGGTAAATAGCCTCTCTGCATCTACCCTGTCAAGCCCTCGAAGAATTTTATACATATCAATGAGATCACTTCTCATTCTTCTAAACCCCAGAGAATATAGGCCCATTCTATTCAATCTCTCCTCTTAGGATAACCCCTCCCTCCCAGGAATCAATCTAGTGAACCTTCTTTGCATCCCCTCTAAGGCAAATTCCCTTCCTTAGGTAAGATGACCAAAACTGTACATAGTACTCCAGGTATGGTCTCACCAGAGCCCTGTATAATTGCAAAACCTCCTTACTCTTGTACTCCAACCCCCTTGCAATAAAGGCTAACATATACCATTTGTCTTCCTAATTGCTTGCTGTTCTTGCATGTTAACTTTCTGTGATTTATGTGCAAGGACACCCAAATCCCTCTGACTACCTTCATATCTAAGTCTCTCACCTTTTTAAAAAATATTCTGCTTTTCTATTCTTCCTACCAAAGTGGATAATTTCACATTTCCTCACATTATACTTCATCTGGCACCTTCTTGCCCACTCACTTAACATATCCCTTTGCAGTTTCTTTGTGTCCTCCTCACAGCTTACTTTCCCACCTAGCTTTGTATTGTCAGCAAACTTGGATACATTACACTCGGTCCCCTCATCTAAGTCATTGATATATATTGTAAACAGCTGAGGCCCAAGCACTGATCCTTACGGCACCCCACTAGTTACAACCTGCCAACCTGAAATGACCTGTTCGTTCCTACTTTCTTCTGTCCATTAACCAATCCTCAATCCATGCTAATATATTACCCCCAATCCCATGAGCCCTAATCTTGTATAACAACCTCTGGTGTGGCATCTTATGGAATACTTGTTGAAAATCTAAATATACTACATCCACTGGTTCCCTGTTATCTACTCTGCTAGTTACACCCTCAAAAAATTCTAATAGGGAAATCATGTTTGACAATCTTTCATAAAACCATTTTGACTCTGCCTAATCATATGATTTTCTAAGTGCCCTGTTACTATGTCCTTAATTATAGATCCTAGCATTTTCCCTACTACTGATGTCAGGCTAACTGGCCTATAGTTCCCTGTTGTGTGTCTCCTTCCTTTCTTGAATATCAGGGTTACACTTGCTACCTTCCAATCCACAGGGACTGTTCTTGAATCTAGGGAATTCTGGAAGATCAAAACAATGCATCCACTATCTCTGCAGCCACCTCTTTTAAAACCCTGGGATGTAGGCCATCAGATCAGAGAGATTTGTCGGTTTTTAGTCTCATTAATTTCTCCAGTACTTTTTCTTTATTAATCCTAATTGATTTAAGTTCCTCACTCTCATTAGACCCTTGGTTCCCCAATATTTCCGGTATGTTTTTTGTGTCTTCTACTGTGAATTCAGATACAAAGTATTTGTTTGATGTCTCTGCCATTTCCTTATTTGCTGGCTGTGCCTCTTTCTCTTGGCTCTGCCTCTAAGGGACCCACGTTTACTTTCACTAATCTCTTCCTTTTTACATACTTGTAGAAGCTCTTACAATCTGTTTTTATATTTCTTGCTAATTTACTCTTGTATTCAATTTTGTCCATCTTTATCAATTTCTTGGTCACCCTTTGCTGATTTCTAAAACCATCCCAGTCCTCAGGCTTACCACTCTTTTTGGCAACATTGTAAGCCTCTTTTAATCTAATACTGCTCTTAACTTCTCTGGTTAGCCACAGTTGAGTCATTTTTCCTGTGGAGTTTTTATTCCTCAAGGGAATGTATATTCGTTGAGAATTGTGAATTATTTCTGTAAATGTTTATCTACAGTCATATCTTTTAATCTAATTTCCCAATTTACCTTAGCCAACTCACCCGTCATACCTACATAATTGGTTTTGTTTAAATTTAAGACTCTGATTTCAGACTTAACATGAAATTCCTAATATTATGATCACTCTTCCCCAGAGGATCCTTAACTATAAGATTACTAATTAACCCTGTCTCGTTACATTATACTAGATCTAAAATAACCTGTTTCCTAGTTGGTTCCTCAACATATTGTCCTAGAAAAATGACTCATGCATTTCATGAACTCTTCCTCCAAACTACTTTTGCCAATTTGATTTCCCTAGTCTGTTTTGATTTATTTTGTAATTGTTGCTCATGCCTTTAGTTTTAAATAATGAATGCAAAATTTCAGCTTCTTACCATATGGTTATATTTGAAATAAAGTTTTATAGACTGATCATTTTTTTTTCAGAAAATAATTGGAGTGTTCAAACCAAAAACAGAAGAGCCCTATGGGCAACTAAATCCCAAATGGACCAAATTTTTCCACAAGATCTGCTGTCCGTGCTGTTTTGGCCGAGGTTGCCTCATACCTAATCAAGGTTACCTGTCAGAAGCTGGTGCTTACCTTGTAGATGAAAAACTGGGGCTGGGAGTAGTACCAAAAACAAAGGTATGTTACTGTAAGTTTTAAGGAGATCACTGAAATAAACAAATTACATCACCCATCTTCTGCACCTAAGATTAGAGTAAAAGAGTGATATCACCTGTATTTGTTCCGCTTTTTAATTTTGCTGTTGGAAGTGCTCTTGAGGTGACACTAATTTTTCATCATGAGCATCAGGTTAAGTGAGTGGGCACGAAAGTGGCAGATGGAGTATCATGTGGGGAAATGTGAAGTTATCCACTTTGGTAGGAAGAAATAGAAAAGCAGAATATTTTTTAAAAGATGAGAGACTAAGTAATGTTGGTAGTCAGTGATTTGGGTGATTAACATGCAGGTACAACAAGCAATTACATAAGAACATAAGAAATTGGAGCAGGAGTAGGCCAATCGGCCCCTCGAGCCTGCTCCGCCATTCAATAAGATCATGGCTGATCTGATCCCAACCACAAATCTAAAGAACACAAGAAGTCGGAGCAGGACCCGGCCACATAGCCCCTGGGCCCTCTCCGCCACCCACAGGGCATTGACCGATCCGAACTCAGCTTCATGTCCAATTAGGAAGACAAATGGTATGTTAGCATTTATTGCAAGGGGGTTGGAGTACAAGAGTAAGGAGGTCTTGCTGCAATTATATAGGGCTCTGGTGAGACCACACCTGGAGTACTGCATACAGTTTTGGTCTCCTTACCTAAAGAAGGAGATACTCGCCTTAGAGGGGTTGCAGCAAAGGTTCACTAGATTGGTTCCTGGGATGCAAGGGCTGTCCTAAGAGAGATTGAGTAGAATGGGCCTATATTCTCTGGAGTTTAGAAGAATGAGAGGTGATCTCATTGAAATGTATAAAATTCTTAGAGGGTTTCACAGGGTAGATGCTGAGAGGCTGTTTCCCCTGACTGGAGAGTCTAGAACTAGGCGTCATAGTCTCAAGATAAGAGGTTGGCCATTTAGGACCAAGATGAGAAAAAATGCCTTCACTCAGAGGGTTGTGAATCTTTGAAATTCTCTACCCCAGAGGGCTGTGGATATTCAGTCGTGGATTATATTCAAGACTGAAATTGATAGATTTTTGGACACGAGGGGAATCAAGGGATAAGGGGATAGGGCAGGAAAGTGGAATTGAGGTCAAAGATCAGCCATGATCTTATTGAATGGCGGGGCAGACTCAAGGGGCTGTATGGCCTGCTCCTGCTCCTATTTCTTATGTTCTTATCCCAAGTTTCAGAATGGCCACATGACCAGTGCAACACCCTCTGCTTTGCCCAAATAATGTGTCTTCACCCCTAACCAGTGATGAGCACCCTCCAATGCACCAATGTGAACATTATGTCCCATATCAGCCGTTCTTACAGATTGAGGTTGCCAGTTTTAATGCAGATTTATGCCCAAATTGTGGGTATTTTTGTATTTATAGACCTATTTTGAAACTGGCTCAGTATGTTTTATGTAGAAGTCATGCAGCCAGAAGAGACTTTCCCATCCCATCCAGCCTGAGTCTTCAACCCAAGTCCCAAAAGTGAAAAGATTCAATATTACTATTCTAATGTAATAAATATTATAGATTAACAACAAAGGTATGAAATGTATACCATCATGCAGGTATGGAGATTTAACTTTGAGTTGTATGGCTGCCTTTTACTTCCTTATAAATTATGTTGCTGTCTTCTTGAAATATCTACACCTTAACAGAAGTCTTTCTCCCTTTTAAAACCACTGTTATCAGCCCCCTCCCCTCAACAAAATATACACTATACCCCTCTGTCTTGTCCAACTATCACCCCATCATAACTTTCTTTTCCTCTTAGGATTGAACGCCTCATCGACTTAAAATGCCATTTGAATTCCTCCAAACTGGTTTCCACCCTGCTCACAGCACCAAAATGTACTTGACCAAAGTCAAAATTGCATCTTCTGTGACTGCGACCGCGATGACTTATCTCCTCTTCTCCTTAACTTGTCTGCGATGTTTAATTCCATGGACTGTCGTTCTCCTCCATTGCATATCCTTTGTTGTCATGCTCTTGCATGATTCTACTATCTATCTGAACACAATCAGTGGATCTCCACCAATGGCTTCTCATTCCGCCCCATCCGCTGTCTTCTCCGGAGTCGCCCAATATTCTATACTTCATCCCTCTCCTCTTAGCTACGTGCTGCTCTGCGGGAATCTCATCAGCAGACACGGGGCCTGCATCCATGTATGTTGATTACCCCCAGCTCTACCTCTTCACTAACTCGCAGCCCTATGCTCAAATGCGGGCTTTCAGACTACCTGTCCAACATTCGTTATGGATGAGTTATGACTTCCCCAACTTAACATCAGGAAGACCAAAGTTGTCATTTTCAGCCCCTGATATAAACCCTTGGCATTGATTCTTCCCTCTCCCTGGCCATTCACTCAGACTGAATCATCCAAAACGTTAGCTTCTGTTCAACCCAGAACTGAGCTTCAAGTTGCACATCCTATTAATCACCTAGATCACTTATTTCGTCCTGTGCAGCACTGCCCACCTCTGCTCCTACCTCAGCCTCTCTTGTTAAAACTCTCTTTGTGCTTCTGTCACCTATAAACTAAATTATTCTAATGCCCTCCTTCCTGTACTCCCATCCTTCACCCTCAACAAATTCCCACTTGTTCAAGACACAGCCACCTGTATCCTGTTGCCCTCATCCTCGCTGACCAACGCTGCCTGCGTGCCCAATGTATTAAATTTAAACTCCTTGTTTTAGTTTTCAAATACCTCCGTTGCCTTGCCCTACCCTATCTTTGCAACTTCCTCCTGCTCTATGTTCCCCCACCACCATTCCTGACTCTGGTGGTCCTCTGACTCTGGCCTTTTGTTCATCTCTCTCTTCCCTTGCCCAGTCTACTTATTAAATGGCAGTCTTCAACTGCCTTAGCCCCACTTTCTGGAACCCCCCTCTCTAAACCCCACTGCATTTGCACTTCTTTCTCTAACTTTAAAAGCCTTCCCAAACCCCATCTTTTCAAACAGGGCTTTTGATTTCCCCCATCCCCAATCTATCCCACCTCAGTTCCATGTCCATTTTAATGTTAGACACTATATAAATGTAAGTTGTTGTTGATGTCGTGCTTTGTTCATTAATGCCAGCAGATGGCTCCAGTGTTAAGCTATATACTCCAAACATTTTGGTGTCAAACCACTCTATTGCCAGCTGCAAGTGTTCTTTTAGTATTATAAAGTTGTATAGATATATGCACAATCCTGCTATAAGTATGACATTTTATGTTCAGTGTTTTTAGTGATTTTGCAAGGAATCCATCAAGATATGAATTCAGAATGCTGTTCCCTGCTGCATCATTTTCAAAATATGCTCCAGTAATAAGCCTAATTTATACATGCTTTCTTTCTTTTGTTTTCTTTACATAGGTAGTTTGGCTTGCAAGTGAAACATTCAACTATAGTGCAATAGATCGTGCAAAATCCAGAGGAAAGAAATATGCTCTAGAAAAAGTGCCAAAAGTTGGTCGCAGGTTTCATAGGATTGGGCTGCCTCCTAAGGTATTTATCTTCAAAATCTTTTGTAGGTAATAGCAGTCTGAGGTTTTGTGGTCATTTCAGTATTTTTAAATTTGTGGCATTTGCTTGAGTATACAAATAGAGTAAATTATTTAGAAACAAAGGAATAGAATTTACAAACATACGTACAAAATTGATGGGCAGGGAAAGACCAGCTGGTCCATCAAGCCTGCCCCGTGCCATGATGGTCGGACATTCATGGCCAACACTTCTTCCCTCCCCCTCCGATCGACCAACCTCCCACACCCACTCCTGCAGCCATATAATTTCCTGGGAGAGGTGAAAAAGCCCAGGGCCAATAAGAGAAAAAATACTCTAAAATTCCTCTCCAACCCCCTCAGGCGATCAAAACCAGTCCAGGAGATCACATGGACCAAGTGTTATCTATAAAGACACTTCTCTTCTATATGATGCGATCTCTGCCCCAGTCAGGAACCGGTCCAGCTCCCTTTTGAGGGCAGAGTGTCAGCACCACCTCACCAGCTGGCAATGTATTCCAGAGGCTCTCAATTCTCTGTGAAATGAAGAACTGTCTAATATCCAATTTATTCCTACTCTTCCATAGTTTAAACTCGTGTCTCCTGGTCCTCCCCAACCTGTTAAACTGGAATAATTTATCAATAGGGGTGCTATACAGCCCTTTAAATTTTTTTAATAGACCTCTATCAGGTGACCTCTAAGTCTTTGCTGCTCTAAAGTAAATAATTGTAAACAATTTTACAACACCAAGTTATAGTCCAGCAATTTTATTTTAAATTCACAAGCTTTCGGAGGCTTCCTCCTTCCTCAGGTGAACGTTGTTGGAAATGTTATCTAAAGTAAATAGACCAAGGTCCTTGAGCATATCTGAGTAGCTGAGGTTCTTTAAGCTAGGAATCATTCTTGTAGCTCTCCTCTGGACCTTTTCCAAGGCCGCTATATCACCCATCATGTGGGGGGTCCAAAACTGGGCACAGTACTCTAGATGCGGTCTGACCAGCGACCCAATACCTTGTTAGCTTTAGTTACAGTTTCTCTACATTGGTCATGAACCTTTAGTGATCTGTACACAATAACACCAAGATCTTTTTGTCACTCAACCTCTTTCAGTATCGTTCCCCACAAATGATGCGCACATTCTGTGTTGGCCCTACCAACATGCATGCCACTACATTTATCTAAATTAAATGCTATTTGCCATGTGTGGCCCACTCCCCTAGCACTTGTAAATCTTTTTGGATCAGTTTGAATCTGCCCTACAGTATCCTTTAGTGGCCGTATATGGTCCTTTCTTCTGACTACGGACATAGCTTAAAAAAAAGCTTTTGCTATTCCTGCCACAATTACGCGCCATCATCTTTTCAATCTTATGACTGTTTTTGTCTTCCTTAATTGCACTCGATACTTTTCTCTGTTTTCCTGCAAGATAATTGCCTTAAGATTGTGGAACACCTACTGTTTTGTTCAAATTTGCCTCTGTACATTCCTTGTCGGCCATAATGGTTTTGGTTTACCATGTGTCCTTCTTTTAACCATTGGGACATATGGCTTCATTCTGTTTGAGAATGGCTTTAAATAGAACCAATTTGTCCTTGCTACTTGATTGTCTATCTAGTAGGGTTGCCCAGTCAACTTTTGCCAGTTCTTCAGCCATTTTTGTAAAGTTAGCCCATTTGAAGGTAAATGATGTTGCTTTCAATGTGTGTGAAATGTTCTGTTCCCCAAAGTTACGCAGGTCAAGGTTTAGTTTTATCTGGACAGGTCTTGCCCTTTTTATTTTTAGATGCCTGTAACTGCAAATATGGTAATATCAAATTTAGAACGAGCAATATGTTTTGGGCAAGGTTTATTAATGAAGCTATCGCTTTAACAATTGACAAAAGGTTAATGGTATGTGACCCCATGACTAATTTCTGTAAGCTAAGATATGGCAAAAGAATGTTCCCACATACACGTAGTATGACAGAGCTTTTAAAGTACAGTACAAGAATAGATGCGCGCACAGTCACCTAGCTATACATGATTGCCAGGCGCACAGAGCAAATAGAGCCAGTGGGCCTGATGGTACGCTGTAGCAATCTATTGAAATTGGCTTCATAAATTACTCTCTGCCCTTGAAAAAATGGATGTCCAATTTAAAAATAAATTGATCTGATGTATAGTAATTTTCCAAAGTGTTATTTATTAAATTTATTGCAATATCAGTGTGTTCAATCAGATTTGGTTTCAGTGGGTATGTGTTTGGTTTTCAATGCTTGGAGCTGTTACTGCTGTTTATTAATGCATAAGGCCCACTAACAGGACTGAGCCACTGCAGGGATCTGCTGGGTGTTCCTTAGTTATCTATGTGCAACAACAAATGCAATAGGCTCTCTGCTACAGCTATTTCTATCGTGAGCGCAGACTGGCACTTCAAGAAGGCATAAGCACAAAAAAGAATAAAATTTAAAGTGTCTTTACAGACCTCAACCTGTATCCTACTTCTATAGGTTGGCTCCTTTCAACTGTTTGTAGAAGGTTACAAGGAAGCAGACTACTGGCTTCGAAAATTTGAAACCAACCCATTGCCAGAAAACACTCGCAAGCAGCTTCAGTCTCAGTTTGAGAGATTGGTGATCTTAGATTACATCATTAGGAATACAGGTAAGTGTCAAATCTCCTTTTGAAGTTGGACTGTACACTTTGCTATTTAAAATTGTTCAGAGAAACCTATTAGCCATGGAAAATGTTTTGTTACCATTGAAGTTAAGTTTGAATAAAAGTTTTACATTTGACTTATTCTGCCTTCTAATTTTGGGTAACCTACCTTTAGAGGTAGAGAATTAGAATTTAGAAAAGAATGTTCTCTTTTCTCTCAATTTCCTCCCTCCCCCAACTCAAGCATATCAATTTAGCACTATTGACATAAAAGCATCAGGCGCACTAAGCCTGCTCTTATATATCTAGTGAGCTAGAAATGGTACCAGTGAATCCAGTGGCATGAAAAAACAGAGTTGTAAAACTAAGTGACGAAATCTGCACCTTTCAATGCAGATAATGGTGAATGCACAGCAATACTTGAGAGGTGTTATTACAAGTGCATAAACTTATGAAATGTAACTTCTGCAATTATTGCCCATCTACAGAAACCATGATAATCGGCTGGCTTGCATCTCTGGCAGTATTAAAAGTCAACTACATAGTGTAAGATTGGAGTCACATATAAGTCAGGTCAGGTAAGGATGTCAGGACTCCTTTCAGTGAAGGACATTAGTGAGCTAGTTGGGTTTTATGATTGTTGTTTTTCCATTGTTAGCCAGAAAATTACCACATTTATTGAATTAAATTTCACAATTTGCCATCTTGGGATTTGAACTGTTACACTCTGGATTGCTAGTCTAGTACAATAAATACTGCTATAACCAGTTTGTCTCTAGTGGATATTTGCTTTCTAAGAGATGTTTAGGTACTAAGACAACATATAAATAACAAGAGGTAAATCTTTTTTTATATATATAAAAAAATCTAAGTAGACTCTAAATACAATGGAGGGACAGCTGGAACCCATTGCCTGAAATTCCTGTATCATGTGGGAACTCCAGGACACTTCAGGTGTCCTGGGTGATTGTGTGCAGGAAGTGCCTCTAGTTGCTCGAGCTCAGAGGAGGCTGAGAATTTCCTGGAATGTACGTTCCAAGAGGTAGTCACCACACAGCCACACAAAGCTCAGAACAGTAATTGGGTGGCCATCTGGCAGGGTAGGAAGAGGGAGGCAGGTAGTGTAGGCATCCTCCAGGGGTGTGATGCTTACTAACCGGTTTTCAGTATTGAATACCGGTGAGAGTGACGATACCTCGAAGGAATGTAGTCTGGAGCATGGCACCGTGGGGCAAAGGACTGCACGGGGGGCACAGTGAAGTGTAGATTTGCATTGGCTATAGGGGATTCAATAGTTGAGGACAGACAGACGTTTTTGCAACCGCCGACATGAGTCTCGCATAGTGTATTGCCTTCCTGGTGCAAGGGTAAAGGATATCTGAGGGTGCAGAACATTTTGAGGAGGGAAGGGGAACAGCCAGAAGTTGTGGTCCATGTGGGAGCCAATGACAGGAAGGGAAGGGGTTGAGGCCCTGCAGTCAGAGTTTCAGGAGCTAGGGAGGAAGTTTAAAAAGCAGGACCTCAAAGGTAGTAATCTCTGGATTACTCCATGTCACGCACTAGTGCGTATAGACATAGTAGGATAAGACAGATTAATGCATGGCTGGAGAAATGGTGCAGAAGGGAGGGCTTCATATTCCTGGGGCATTGGGACCAGTTTTGGGGCAGGAGGGAGCTGTTCAAGATGGACGGGTTGCACATCAACAGAGCTGGGACCAATTTCCTCACAGGGAGTTTAACTTGTGGTGGGGAAGGGTTTAAACTAATTTGGCAGGGGGGTTGGCCCCAGGATGAAACATTAGAAAGGAGAAACAAGGTGCACCGAGGACTGGGAGAGACAACACTAGAGTAAAGAATAGTTTGAAACAGGATGGATCAAATGGGGCAAATGCGAGATAGCCTAAAATGAGTTTGGAGTGCATGTGCATAAATCCACGTAGCATGGTAAATAAGGTTGGTGAGTTGCAGACACAAGTTGCCACATATAGTGGTAATAGAGACTTGGCTCGAAGAAGGGGGAGCATTGGGTATTTAATATTCCTGGCTACAAAGTATTCGGGAAAGATAGGGCAGGAAAGAAAGGCGGGGGGGTGGCAGTATTGAACAAAAACTATTATACCACTGGAAAGGGATGATGTAGTTGAGGGGACAAAGACAGAATCTATTTGGTTAGAATTAAGGTAACAATAGAGGAGCTATTATGCTACTGAGTGTATACTAAAAGCCAGCAACTAGTGGGAAGGAGATGGAGGAGCAAATTTACAGCCAAATTACAGAAAGATACAAGAACTATCGAGTAGTGGTAACGGTGGACCTCAAATCTCGATTATAGACTGGGATGGTAACGGTGTTAAGGGCAAAGAGGGGGAGCAATTCCTGAAATGTAAACAAGACAACTTTCTTGAGCAGTGTGTTTCCAACCCAACGAGGAAGGAAACAGTCCCGGATCTAGTTCTGGGGAATGAAGTGGAGCACGTGGACATGTTTCAGTGGGGAAGCATTTGAGGAACAGTGATCATAATATCATGACATTTAGAATAGTTATGGAAAGGGACAAGGAATAATCAAGTGTAAAAATACTTAACTGGAGGAGGGCTAATTTGTGAGTTTAAAAAGTGATCTTGCCCTGGTGGATAGGAATCAAAAATTGGTAGGCAAAACAGTAATTGGAGAATGGGAGGCTTTCAAAGAGGAAATGATTTGGGTACAGAGTAGACACATCGCTACGAGGGGAAAAGGAAGGACATCCAAAGCTAGAACTCCCTGGAGGACTATAGAGATAAAAAGGAGGCTTATGAAAAATGTACAGTTCATAATACAGTAGAGAAGCAAGCTAAATATGGAAAGTACAGAAGAGATCTGAAAAAGGGAATAAGAGGCAGAGAGTATGAGAATAGATTAGTGGCTAACATATAAATAGTAAAAGGGTGGTCAAAGGAAGGGTGGGCCAATTCGGGGGAAAAGATCATCTTATGGAGGCAGAGGGTATGGCTGAGGTACTAGATTAATATTTCGTATTGGTCTTCACTAGAGAAGAGGATGCTGCCAATGTAGCAGTAAAGGAGGAGGTAGTAGTGATATTAGAAAGGATAAAACTATATAAGGAGGAGATACTTAAAAGGTTGGAAGTACTCAAAGTAGAAAAGTCATCTGGTCCAGATGGGATGCATCCTCGGTTACTGAGGGAAATACGAGTAGAAATTGCAGAGACTCAGGCCACAATCTTCCAATCCTCCTTTGATATGGGGGTGGTGCCAGAGGACTGGAGGATTGCTAATGTTACATCCCTGTTCAAAAAAGGAGAGGCTGATTGGCCTGTAATTGCCAGGTTTATCCCTAACGTCGGTGGTGGGGAAACTTAGAGACAATAATCCGGAACAAAATTAATTTGCACTTCGAAAAGTATGGACTAATAAATGAAAGTCAGCACGGATTTGTTAAAGGAAAATCGTGTTTGACTAACTTGATTGCATTCTTTGATGAAGCAACGGAGAGGGTTAGTGAGGGTAGTGCGGTTGATATTGTGTATATGGACTTTCAAAAGGCATTTGATAAAGTACCACATAATAGACTTGTTAGCAAAATTAAAGGGACAATGGCATGGATACAAAATTAGCTAGGGGACAAAAAGCAGAAAGTAGTGGTTGTTTTTTCATACTGGAGGGAAGTATACAGTAGTGTTCCCCAGGGGTCAATATTAGGACTGCTGCTCTTGATATATATTAATGACCTGGGTATACAGTTTATAATTTCAAAGTTTGCAGATGATACGAAACTCGGAAATATAATGAACAATGTGGAGAATAGTAACAGACTTCAGGAAGACATAGACAGACTGGTGAAATGGGCAGACACGTGGCAGATGAAATTTAATGCAAAGAAGTGTGAAGTGATACATTTTGATAGAAAGAATGAGGAGAGGCAATATAAACTAAATGGTACAATTTAAAGGGGGCGCAGGAACAGAGACCTGGGGGTAAATGTACACAAATCTTTGAAGGTGGCAGAACAAGTTGAGAAGGCTGATTTAAAAAAAGCATATGGGATCCTGGGCTTTATTAATAGAGGCATAAAAGTACAAAAGCAAGGAAGTTTTGCTAAAGCTTTATGAAACACTGGATAGGCCTCAGCTGGAGTATTCGATTCTGGGCACCACACTTTAGGAATGATGTCAAGGTCTTGGGGAGGGTGCAGAAGAGATTGACCGGAACGGTACCAGGGATGAGGGACTTCAGTTATCTAGAGAGACTGGAGGAACTGGGGTTGCTCTAAGAGCAGGGAAGGTTAAGGGGAGATTTAATAGAGGTGTTCAAAATAATGAAGGTTTTTAATAGAGTAAATAAGGAGAAACTGTTTCCGTTGGCAGAAGTGTCAGTAACCAGAGGACACAGATTTAAGATGTTTGGCAAAAGGTCCAGAGGCGACGTGAGGAAACATTTTTTTTATGCAGTGAGTTATGATCAGGAATGCACTGCCTGAAAGGGTGGTGGAAGCAGTTTCAATAATAACTTTCAAAAGGGAATTGGATAAATACTTGAAGGGAAAACATTTACAGGGCTATGGGGAAAGAGCAGGGGAATGGGACTAATTGGCTAGTTTTACCAAAGAGCCAGCACAGGCACGATGGGCCGAATGGCCTCCTGTGCTGTATCATATACTATGAAGTGAATTTAATGGAGAACCGTACTATAGAAGAAACTAATATAAATGCAAATGTGGAAAACCATAAAGACCACATTAATGTAGAAATACGTGAACAGTTACTTGACCATAAAAAAGAGAAAAGCATGATGGGTATTTGACTAATGTTAACTCCTTGACTCCCATACATAGGGTAGTTACAATTTTACACACACTCACAGAAAGACGCAATTGTCCTTAGTATGTTGATAATTAAGTTGGCTGTCCAGATGCTTGGTACTGTCTGGCCTCCCCACCCCCCCCCCCCCCCCTTTCCCCCATGCAGATAAGGGTATTGCTGGCTTATAATATAATGAGAATACAGTTCTTGAGAGGCCATGTAGCCTTGATTCTGACTTCAGCCCTGTGATTAACCAGCTTTGGAATTTAGGGAGGGGGCCACGCTGAAGGAACATTCTGTGGGATAGAGATAAGGATACAGCCTTTAGTCGGTTTCTGTAACTTACCCCGCGCTTTTGTAACTAAGGCAGGATTGTGAAATGTATGTATACGTGTCCCACTTGTGATTGGCTCTTGGGAACTGTCAGTTAAGCTATGCTCTCGCTGTAAATGGTATAACTATGCAACGCACTGAATGTTAATTGCTTGTTCTGTTGGACTTGACAGACTCTGGTGGGAGTCACTGTCAAGGCAATAAGACCAAGTCCTGCGCGCAGAATAAAGCTTCTGTTTAACTCTGAAGGTGTATTTGACTCAGTGATTGCTGAACCAGACTGAGGGTAAAAGAATCCAGTTTATCACAGAGTTCTTTCATCCTGTCGTCTTCCCCCAAAAATGCTAGGTATTTTGGAACAGCCTTAAAATCTATTAGGTTGGAAGTATTAGTACATAAGTGTGAACTGTTGATGAATTGGTGAAATTGGTTAAGACAACCAAATGAAGACATTGACATACAGGAATACTATGAATTGGAGTATCTCCTTGTTCCCTTAAGTATAGAAGATTAAGGGGTGGACTAATTGAGGTGTTTAAGATTATTCAAGGATTTGCTAGCGTAGATAGAGATACACTATTTCCTCTGGTGGGGGAGTCCAGAACAAGAGGGCATAACCTTAAAATTAGAGCTAGGCTGTTCAGGAGTGATGTCAGGAAGCACTTCTTGACACAAAGGGTAATGGAAATCTGGAACACACTCCCTCAAAAAAAAAGCTGTTGAGGCTAGGTCAATTGGAAATTTCATAACTGAGTTTGATATACTTTTGTTAGGTAAGGGTTATGGAATCAAGGTGGGTAAATGGAGTTAAGATACAGATCAGTCACGGTCAAATTGAATGGTGGAACAGACTCGAGGGGCTGAATGGCCTACTCCTGTACCTATGTTCTTATGGAGTTGGATATAATGAAGTACCTACGCCGAGAGAACAGTTAAGAGGTTAGATGGATACTGTCAATTTCTGATTCTCTGACCGTTTTAACTGGTTGTCTTAAATGGATTGAAACTTTAAGATAGCATAATAATTCCCAGATTGGTGCTGATGCAGCCAAGAAAAATGTTGAAATGGCAAAGATGTATAAGTAGCACCTGTAGAGGTCAGCATGAAACTCAAGCAAATAATTAGAAGATTCCTTGGCCAGATGGAACGCACACAATCCTGAAGGAAATGGGCAAGTTCTGTATTTTTAGAAGATTCAGGAGCACAAGATTATGTACCAGCATTTTTGAGTTTTTCTCCTCTTCCCTTCTCTTCCCCCACAGATAGAGGAAATGATAACTGGTTAATGAAATATGAAAAGCCAGAAAACACAACAGAGCTTTCTGATAAGGTAGGTACTGGAAATTCTCACATGATTAAATGCAGAGATCTTTCTGTAAAGTGTAACAAAACTCACCTGAAGGTAAGCAATTTGCAACATTGTCTATTACAATCTTAATGGTAATTTTTGTAACAATGGAAAAATGCAAGCACATTTTTATTACAGAAAATAGTTATGCAGAAATGGAAAATTGTTCTAAAGTAATCCTGGAGTCAATTTTTCCAAAATCTCTATTGTAGGAAGGAGGCTTAAGAAATATTTCATGCACCATCACATGACCGTGTGATTTATTTTAAAAGTGGGTCAGTTATTTCTGTCTCTTATTTTTATGTCCAATTTGTATTGTAGAATGTTTGGAAATAATGGCTACCTTCACAGTCCTGATAGCTGTGCATTAATGGCACTACTTTTGCCCAGTGAATCCTCTAAAGCATAGTTGATTGAACGAGACCCATTAAGAGTCAATCATTTCACCAAAATGGAAGTTTGCCCAAGCAACACTACCATTTCTGCTCCCGGTTTCTGATTATATTTAATTAAAAACTTGCCATTTGTGCACATCCATAGAGCAGGACAATTGTCCACTGCACTTTAAAGTGTTACATGTCAAGTGTGTATCTCACAGGTTCAGGTAATGACTATCTGCTAAGTTAATCATGCTTGTTTGCTCAAATATTGATGAGCTATCAATGACACTAGTAGACAGTACTTCCATCTTTTCTCCCCTCTCCCCATCCACCACCCCCAGTATCGACTGGTACATACATGAGAGATCCTTGAAATACCTAACTTGAGATTGCCTGGCTTTGATGCTGCTATTGTTAATTAGGAGGCAAAATGGAAAATATTTCTACCTAAGATTGAAATCCAGGAAGTCTTTGTGGTGCAGTACAGATTGTGATTGAACTAATCATTTAATTTGGCAAAATTAAGAACGGGCAATGGTATTTGCTCAGGTTAGTTAAAGTAGGTATTCAAGTATGTAAAACTTATGTATATTTTGAAAGTTAGCATTAAGCCCTGAACTACATGCACTAAATATTCAGGTGACTAATTTGGCAGTAGCTATATTTTAGACAGGAGCTGTCTTAAAATAACACATGATTTCCTACGGTAGTAAATGGTGTTTCAGTATTCAAGAGGATGAATCAGTTGCATTCTTGAACTTTTTTTGAATAAAAAGTCCATTACAATTTACTGTTCGACTTTATAGTTAACAACTTGCAAATCGCAAAAGATCTAAGCACAGATGACTTAACACCATTCTGGCTATCCAGCTCATTCTTTGACAAGTTTATGGTCTCCATAAAGTGTCTGCCTATCACTTGAATGATTCCAGTGTTTCTGCCTCCAGAACTTTACTAAATTAATTTGTTTAAAAACTATAAATCAGTTTCATTTGAATTTTTCCCAATGAGTCTGTTTTTCTTTTACACCATTCCTCAGGAGATTGACCAATATTAGTTCATAGATCCATTCACAGCTTCCCCGATGTAAATAAATACTCTGTCCATTGAGGCCCTGAACTGCGTAGACCAGGGAGATCCCCAGTCTGTGCTGAGTTAGCTGACCACCTTTGGGGTGGCGGTGCAGTTAGTCTTGGGTCAAGTGAGTTCAGGAGGAGGAGGGGCGGTGGTGGAAAATAGTCAGAGTTCCTGCTCCTGGTGGCTATTAGATGGTACTGCTGGAAAGTGCATGTGGGCGGACATTAAGTGGAGCCAGGAACAGGCTTGGTTGTGATGTCCTCCACAGTTGAATAGCATGACAATAATTGCTTTGTAGGCTTATACAAATATAACACCCACTAGGGGAGGTACCAAAAGGCTGTCAGTGCCCATATAGCTGGTGCAGTAAGAGGCAATGCCCACAGGTGAGGAGAAAATTGGGACTGAGAGATAGAAATTGATACAATAGCTAGACATAGTTCTTTTTTGTTTTGTTTCTTTTTACTTAATAGGTATTGATTTAAGTGGAATTGACATAATTATCAATGAAGTGGATTTCTTAAACCTTTTACGTACTGGTGTTTATTGATGTATGCTGTGTATGTATCAAAGTAACAAATTCAAAACCTATTCTATTTAATAGGACTCTGAATGGGCACATAACAAAGAGCCAGTTATTAAAATTGCAGCTATCGACAATGGATTAGCTTTTCCATTTAAGCATCCTGATGAGTGGAGAGCTTGTAAGTACATTTAGCTGTGAGCCCTATTTTGTTTACTTACATGGTTCTCAGATTTTAGATTAAAACATTTTCTGTTATCCAGAAAATTATAAATTATCCAGTTTATAATCAATTTTTGTTCCGGCAGACAAATCACCCCGTGCTAATAATAAAGAAACGGTTGACCTATTAGCGCACAGACCAAAACAGACACCAATATAACCAACATGGTAGCCAGAAACAATAATAGTAAAGCTGACGCATCAATACTTAGCAACTGCGACGACAGTATCAATTAAATTTGTGATTATACCAAGATTAGCTGAAGATAAAAGGCGATTAATTTTTAAAATCTGTTTATAGCCCTATCTGTATTTGTGTGTGTACTATTATCGTGCTTTTAAAAGTGTTTGCTACAATGAATGGCATTTTCCAGTGCTTTGTCGCTGGAATAAAACATTGTGAGGTTGCCGATGTCTTCCAATGCTGCAATATCCAAACTGCAACCTCTGAGTCCTGACAATCTGGCCTACAGGGCGTAGATAACTCCATTCTATTTGGTTTTATATTTCTTATTCAGTAGATTATACTGTTTAAATTTTGTGTATTTGCAGCTTTGAAAGGGTTGTACCGAGTGCTGCTGCCTCAACCCAAATCAGAACACCAAGATTTGCTATTAGCTGCAGCTTGAGATATGTGCAAATTAATAGGAGCATTGATTTTAAACTTTATATATGATTCATAAGCTCACAAAGATTAAAAGCTTGAATATTGCAGCTCTTGTTAGGCACTTAAACCATAAGTTTTAAAGACAGAGAGCACAGGATAAACATTTTTGCACAGAGGATTGCGAGGCTATGGAATACACTACTGATTGAAGCATATACCATATCAGCATTTAAGAGTGGGTTAGCTAGGTGGCTGAAGGAAAAGGGATATGGGAACAGAGCGAGCACATGGGATTAGGACGACTGATGGTGTGGCGGATCGTTGTTTCAAATCTTGTACTGGAGTTATATTTCTATGCATCGGATTACACTTTTTACAGAGCATCGTATAAATATTCTGCTGTAGTTTTGCTTGCCCAGACTAGATAAGTATACATCTGCTACATTTTGCTATTTCTTCCTTGAAGACTTGTGATTATAATGGATGGAAGTTTGCATGTTTTCTTGTGTCAGTGAATTTTTTTTTGTAGCAAGCTTTGATATGATTAAATTCTATGGGCAATTGTACTAGCCTGTCGTGTGATAGCTAGTTTTAAACCTATGGCCATTGTGATGAACTCTTCTATCTATGGGGAGCTTAATTTTTTGCTTTGACTATTTCAACAGATCCATTTCACTGGGCCTGGCTTCATCAAGCTAAAATTCCATTTTCACAGGAGACAAGAGACTTTGTTCTTCCCCGAATTTCAGATATGAATTTTGTTCAGGATCTCTGTGAGGATCTCTATGAGCTCTTTAAGGTTTGTTTTTTAATGGACTTTCACATTATTGTATATAAGTAGTTCAGGTTTCTATGAAAAGTACAGAAATGTCTATATGAATTTGTGAGCTTACCTCATTGAAAATGGCTTTCAATTTATAGGTCGTGTGACACAATTTGTTGCTAAAGCTTATGCTGTGTACTTATGTATATTTAGCTCGGGGGGGAAAGAGTTAATGACAATTTAATTTGTTTCTTGGTATGCCTGATTTTGAGGCCAGCGTGTGGTTTGGGTGATGAACCTTTGGTGATGAGCAGTAAATTTAAACGTTTTCAAAATAATTATTATATATTCATTTCTAAAGTATTTACTATCAAAATATTTAATTCACCTACATTATCCCATGTTATTCCACCTTTATTTTTCCTTCAAACGAGACAGAGCTGGAAGTCATCATGAGTTGTCAATTTCAGCAAAAACCCAAACAATCCTAATTCATAATTTTGGCCAGATTTTGACTGAATTTAGTTTAATTTCTATCAGTAGCTGTTATGTTAATACAATGGAATGGGCACATAAAGCTGGTTCCTTTTACTCAATGCCAAAATGGTCAGTTATAGCATTGACATATCTGAACATGAAGATTCACGTTCAGTCAAGAGGTGACTAAAATTGTCCCTTGTCCCCAACTTCAATTGTAGATACTTTCAAGGGGGAAATTATTTTTTTATTCGTTTATGGGATGTGGGTGTCACTAGCAAGGCCAGCATTTATTGCCCATCCCTAATTACCCTTGAGAAGGTGGTGGTGAGCCGCCTCCTTGAACCGATGCAGTCCGTGTGGTGAAGGTTCTCCCACAGTGCTGTTAGGAAGGGAGTTCCAGGATTTTGACCCAGTGACTATGAAGGAACAGCAATATACTTCCAAGTCGGGATGGTGTGTGACTTTGAGAGGAACGCGCAGGTGGTGGTGTTCCCATGAGCCTTCTAGGTGGTAGGTCGTGGTTTGGGAGGTGCTGTCGAAGAAGCCTTGACGAGTTGCTGCAGTGCATCCTGTGGATGGTACACACTGCAGCCACTGTGCGCCGGTGGTGAAGGGAGTGAATGTTTCGGTGGTGGATGGGGTACCAATCAAGCGGGCTGCTTTGTCCTGGATGGTGTCGAGCTTCTTGAGTGTTGTTGGAGCTGCACTTGTCCAGGCAAGTGGAGAGTATTGCATCACACTCCTGGCTTGTGCCTTATAGATGGTGGAAAGGCTTTGGGGAGTCAGGAGGTGAGTCACTCGTCACAGAATACCCAGCCTCTGACCTGCTCTTGTGACCATAGTATTTATGTGGCTGGTCCAATTAAGTTTCTGGACAATCGTGACCCCCAGGATGTTGATGGTGGGGGATTCGGTGATGGTAATGTCAAGGAGAGGTGGTTAGACCCTCTCTTGTTGGAGATGGTCATTGCCTGGCACTTGTGTGGCACAAATGTTACTTGCCACTTATGAGCCCAAGCCTGGATGTTGTCCAGGTCTTGCTGTATGCAGGCACGGGTTCCTTCTTTATCTGAGAGGACCTTATGATGGAGTGAAGGTCATTGATGAAGCTGCTGAGGGTGGTTCGACCTTGTACACTGCCCTGAAGAACTCCTGCAGTGATGTCCTGGGACTGAGATGATTGGCCTCCCAACAACCACTACTATCTTCCTTTGTGCCAGGTATGACTTCAGCCAATGGAGAGTTTTCTCATTGATTTCAATTTTACCAGGGCTCCTTGATGCCACACTCGGTCAAATGCTGCCTTGATGTCAAGGGCAGTCACTCTCACCTCACCTCTGGAATTCAGCTCTTTTGTCCATGTTTGGACAAAGGCTGTAATGAGATCTGGATCCGAGTGGTCCTGGCAGAACCCAAACACTGAGCATCGGTAAGCGTTGGTGAGTAAGTGCCGCTTGATAGCACTGTCGACGACAACTTCCATCACTTTGCTGATGACAGAGTAGACTGATGGGGCGGTAATTGGCCGGATTGGATTTGTCCTGCTTTTCGTGGATAGGACATACCTGGGCAATTTTTCACTTTGTCTGGTAGATGCCAGTGTTGTAGCTGTACTGGAACAGCTTGGCTAGAGGCGCGGCAAGTTCTGGAGCACAAGTCTTCAGCACCACAGCCGGGATATTGTTGGGGCCCATTGCCTTTGCAGTATCCAGTGCACTCGGCCGTTTCTTGATATCATGTGGAGTGAATCAAATTGGCTGAAGACTGGCTTCTGTGATGGTGGGGATCTTGGGAGGAGGCCAAGATGGATCATCCACTCGGCACTTCTGGCTGAAGATGGTTGCAAACGCTTCAGCCTTGTCTTTTGCACTCACGTGCTGGACTCTGCCATCGTTGAGGGTTGGAATGTTCACAGAGCCTCCTCCTCCCGTTAGTTGTTTAATTGTCCACCACCATTTACGACTGGATGTGGCAGGACTGCAGAGCTTTGATCTGATCCGTTGGTTGTGGAATCGCTTAGCTCTGTCTATAGCATGTTGCTTCTGCTGTTTAGCATGCATGTAGTCCTGTGTTGTAGCTTCAGGTTGGCACCTTTATTTTTAGATACATCTGGAGGTGCTCCTGGTATGCTCTCCTGCACTCCTCATTGAACCAGGGTTGATCCCCTGGCTTAATGGTAATGGTAGAGTGAGGAATGTGCCAGGTCATGAGGTTACAAATTGTGCTGGAATACAATTCTACTGCTGATTGCCCACAGCGCCTCATGGGTGCCCAGTTTTGAGCGGCTAGATCTGTTCTGAATCTATCCCATTTAGCGCGGTGCTAGTACCACACAACACTATGGACGATGCCCTCAGTGTGAAGATGGGACTTCGTCTCCACAAGGACTGTGTGGTGGTCACCACTGTCATGGACAGATGCATCTGTGACTGGTAGATTGGAGGGGATGAGGTCAAGTAGGTTTTACTCTCGGTTTGGTTCTCTCACCACCTGCCGCAGGCCCAGTCGGCAACTATGTCCTTCAGCGCTCGGCCAGCTGGGTCAGTAGTAGTGCTACCGAGCCACTCTTGGTGATGGACTTTGAAGTACACTCTGTGCCCTTGCTACGCTCAGTGCTTCCTCCAAGTGGTGCTCAACATGGACGAGGAAAAATTCATCAGCTGAGGGAGGGCTATAAGTGGTAATCAGCAGGAGGTTTCCTTATCCATGTTTGACCTGATGCCATGAGACTCCATGGGGTCTGGAGTCAATGTTAAGGACTCCCAGGGCCACTCCCCCCTGACTGTATACCACTGTGCCACCACCTCTAGTGGGTCTGTCCTGCCGTTGGAACAGGGATAGTGATGGAGGAGTCTGGGACGTTGGCTGAAAGGTATGATTCTGCAAACATAGTTATGTCAGGCTGTTGCTTGCCTAGTCTGTGGGACAGCTCTCCCAATTTTGGTGCAAGTCCCCAGATGTTAGTGAGGAGGACTTTGCAGGGTCGACTGGGCTTGGTTTGCCTTTGTCGTGTCCGGTGCCTAGTGGTCCGATGCTGGGTGGTCTTTCCGGTTTTATTCTTATGTCTTTTTGTCGCGGGATTGTACAACTGAGTGGCTTGCTAGACCATTTCAGAGGGCAGTTAAGAATCAACCACATTGCTGTGGGTTTGGAGTCATAGGCCAGACTAGGTAGGGATGGCAGGTTTCCTTCCCTAAAGGACATTAGTGAACCAGATGGGTTTTTACGATAATCTGGTAGTTTCATGGTCACCATTACCGATACTAGCTTTTTATTCCAGATTTTATTTAATTAACTGAATTGAACTCATGTTTCTGGATTATTAGTCCAATAATATAACCACTATGCTACCGTATCCTACCAAAAACTAGGTGGTGTAATGGGTTTGTACAGAGTTGTTTTGTGTTCAACAGATGGGTATGAGTCCAGTTCAGACAAATGCAATGAAAATTTTAGTTTTAAGGATCCTATGTGAAATGAGCATTTGAATTCCTCTGAGTAAAGGGATCAGAGTTTATTCGCAGATGTTTGAGAGCCCCAAGTAAAATTAATCTGGACTGCCACAATCCAATTCTTTATTGGGGATATTATTCATGATTACTCAGACCAGTGTAAGAAGCAGCAAAAATTGTAGTATTCCAGTAGAGTGTGCTGTTTTAAGTTTGGCTTTGAAGCACATAGTGGAGCAGAACAGAAGAAAGTTTTGTCCAAGAGGTAACCCATGCTGTACTCAACCTGGAAGTTATGGATATACAGTGAAAAGTGCTGTTTATTCCCCAGTGCTGAAGTTATTTAATCAAAGTAAATATCTTATCCTGCACCATGTCCTGCTGACCCATCATCTGTGTCCTTGCATGAGCTTTGAAGATGGAGCAACTGCATGACTTCAAAGATGGCCTCATAAAAATTTCTGCCTCATTTTATGTACGGAGAAGTTAGTTACGAATTTTCATGCTCCACTATCAAGAACAGTCTGGCCTGAAACTTCATAGTGACCTTGCTGTGCTGCTGTGCTAATGTGCTACTTTATATAATTCATTTCTGTGCAATAATGGACTATTTACAGTGTTCCTCATACAAAGCTCATTGCCCCTTTCTCTTTCCAATTTAAAGTACTTGGAGCTGTACCAGTTTTTGAATTTGCCCTTTATTGGCTCAGTCTCTTTTTTTTGTTTCCATCAACAAACTGAGTTGTGATTCCAGAACATGGCTTCTTGTGCAACTGAGGAGCAATTGCAGGACTTGTATACTGACTTTGGGGATGTGAAGTCGTTTTTTAAAGAAAAATGTCTGACTTTTTTCTTTTGCTCTGGTGTCTGATTTCTCCTGCCCCTTTGTTCAACCCATTCCTTAATTTGTATGACTGCTTTCTCATTTATATGCAAATTGTGAAGTAAATAACTCACTGCACGTCAAACAGTAATTAATTGCATGTAGCACTTTGAGAAAATTTGACAAAATGACAAACTACATTGATGTATGCTTCTCTTTTTACATCCAAAGAATGAAGAGGAAGACACTTAATGTTTCTTTTGACACCAATGATGGTTACTGTTTTCTGTACAGTGCTGAGATCGTACAACTAGTAAACATCTCTGTGCCTACAGAAACTTGAGTTTATTTTTATAGTATGATTTTGTAATGAATGCAATTTAATTTTTTTCTTTGTGGATGAACCACACAAGTGCTGCCTATAACTTTTTTTCTTTTGTTTTTCAGACTGACAGAGGTTTTGACAAAGCTACTTTTGAATTGCAAATGTCAGTGATGAGAGGACAGGTAATTGTGCATGATTTGGTGCTATTGTGCAGTGAGCTTCTATGAAATTGGGATGAACAAAGAATGCGCCGGCATGGACTCGATGGGCCGAATGGCCTCCTCCTGTGCGGTAACCTTTCCATGAGTCTATATAACAACTCAGACATTGCTCATCTTTAGCCCCTCTATATATCTGCTGACTAAAGAGATTTTCTGTTGAAGTTACCTGTCTGTCAGCTGGACAGATATATGCAAATCCCTAATACAAAAGTTTCATTCATCGAAGTGGCCTTGACTATATCTAGAATTTTTCTATTAAGATTTTGTACATGTGGAATGAACTGCCTATAAAAGCTCCTTTATCGCACTTATGATTCACAAACTTCTTAAAAGCAGTATGTGAATATAATGTGCAGTTCATCACTTTATATGCAGAACAGTCATGAATAAATTAAATGCTCCAGATGAGTAAACTATTTTTAGGAGCAGTAACTTAGTACAAAGGTGGAAATTCAACTGGTGCATTACAGTAACTCATGGAAATGATAGGTCTGTGAAAGGAACTGATATGTTAAAATGAAACTGTACACCTTTTGTTTCTGTGTTTAGATTTTGAACCTTACTCAGGCACTTAAAGATGGGAAAAGTCCCATTCAGCTGGTCCAGATGCCTCGTGTGGTTGTGGAACGAAGTAGTTCTGGAAGCCAAGGCAGGATAGTCCACCTGAGCAATGCCTTCACTCAGACATTTCATTGCAGAAAACCCTTCTTCTCATCTTGGTAGTGAATGTATAAAGGAACTAATCTGCCATTCTGATAATTTCTAGCTACCTGTTTTATACCACTGTAAATATGCAATAAGGTGAAAATTAAAGGGGGACAGCTTGAATTGCACTGGATGTCTCCTTTGTGGAAGCATACATGAGGTGAAAGTTATCTACTGTATCTTAACTGCCAAAAATAGTTGCTGTGGTGTAATTCATGAAATGTTAGATGCTGAAAGTAAAGTTTACAGTTTTTGCTATGTTAACTTTGAGCAAATTTTAGTGTCAGGGAACATCTGAACTACTGTCTTAAATGTATTTTTATAGGATATATGTGCATTAAAAATTTTCAGACAGTAGTGTATTAAATACCTGGGTAGGGCTGTTCTAAAGGGAATTTATTGAATAAAGATGTTCTATGTGTTTGTATGTTCAGACCAAAAACTTTGTAATTAATTTCATAAAGGATGAGAAAATGGTTTTTGTAAACAGCACTGATGATCACTGTATTTGTTTCATTGAAAGACATTAAAGCAGTGTTAAAACTGAGTCTACACATTCAGTTACAGTTAATTGCAGCACTCTACATTTAATGATTCTAAGACCATAATAAATGGCATCAGTTCGCTTTATTGAGTTTACTGAAATGTAATTGAAACAGTCAGCAGTAACTTATAGGGCTCGATTTTCGGATGCTCGTGGCGGGGGGTGGGGGGCGCTCCGAAAATCGGGGATTCCCGGGGCGGGTCCGGAGCCCAGCTCCAACCTGCCCACTTCCAGGTTCCCCAGTGACGCACTTAGATGCGCGCGCAGCCCCTGCATGCGGGACTCCCGCTGGCAATTAAAGCCGGTGGGATCCCACTTAAACCAATTAAGTAGATAGTTCAGGTCGTTTGCAGACCTGATGTGTAGGATATTTTAGGAGGGGTGGGATTTTCAACTCAACTGATCATGTTTCCCGTACTGGGGGAAACACTCCCAGTTAAAATGGATGTGTTGCAGCGACCAGCCTGTGGCAGCTGCAGAGGTCCATTTGACAGGTTGGCAGGGGAGACCCTCACTCATTGCAGGAGGCCACTGTTACTTTGGACAAAGTTTGGCCTCCACCACCCTCCTCCTAACAAAATTCATAAACTTGCAACCTCAACCCCAGTGTGCAGACACATTTACCTACCTTGCTGACCCCCTCAAACATACATCTTCCGGATGGGGGCCGCCATAGCTGCAGTCATGACCTCCTCAGGACGAACAGCATCACGAACCTCGGCGTCCACCTCTGACACATCCACCTGCACAGCAGGAAGGAGGCCAACTGCAGAGAGAGATGCGTCGCAGAAAGTACTACCCTCGCCACAGGGTCTACAGACCGAGGCTCAACTTCCTGGACCTCTGAGCAGCAGTGCACACGGAGACTCAGAGTCACTCGACATGTAGTCATAGACATCTGCAGCCTCCTTCATGCCAAGCTGCTCCCGGCTGGCCCGAGCACCATCTTACCTGTCGCTGTCAAAGTCATCACTGTCAAAGTCACCACTGCCCTCAACAACTTCTCCTCTGCATCCTTTCAGTGTGCCACTGGGGACATGGCCGGCGTCTCTCAGTCGTCTGCACAAAAGAGCCCTGCAAATACACCTACACCCACTCTGCAGTGACACAATGGGTGGCATCAGGTGTGGGTCTTCATGGTAATCCTCAGGAAAGGGCATTATTGTGCAAACCAGACAAGATTTTCAAAGATGTGGCAGTAGTAATTTTTTATGATTTTTTGCAAAACAAAGGAAAGTAAATGAAAAACATTACATTTAGTCTTTCACCCCTGTGCATCCCCTTTGTGCTCACAAATCCTTTGCCTTGCGTTTACAGGAACCCCTACGTGGTGCTACCCCTGTGGCTTTACCAGAGGTAGTGGCAGGTTGCTCTTGTCCATGCCCTGACTGATGAGATGCTGTGCACGGATGCCCTCTGGGTTTCGGTGCCTGTGAGTGCCCCTCCAAAGACTGCTCCACCTATGCTGACTCTCCACATCTGCTCCTGCTACCAGGATCTGCTCGTGCTCACGTGTGTGTGGTGACTCACCACGTGCAAGCCCAACTAAGCGAGGACGGGGACCCACCAAGGTGTGTGTATCTGCACTGGTGGATGGATGGCTCAGATGTGACGATGGACCCTCAGAGGCCGGCAGGTCCTCTGAGGAATCGCCCTCCACAGTCACGGCGGTCGCAGATGGCCCTGCAAGAGAACAGAAAGCAATATTAAGCATGTGGACAGATGTTGAGGTGCTGCAGATGCCAAGTGATGCTATGATCATTCATTATCATGAGTGCTGAGTGTTAGATTTCTGTCACCAGCCACTTGTGCACTCCCAGTCTCGGCGTCCGTCACGGATAGGCACTCCAGCGTCCGGCTTATTTCGAGTGCCTGCTGCTCTGCATCTGTTAATGCCATCTGGTTTGGCGGGCCCCCTCCCGGGCATTCTGGCATCTCTTCTATCAAGGCAAAACACAGGCGTGATTGAGTGATGATTGCATGGTGACCCGCTGCATGCATTGGTGTGGGTGGGGTTGAGCGGAGGGAGATGTATGGGAGGGTGCATGTGAGACACAGCCATGAGATTGTATGAGGATTGAGTTGGGTGGTAGTGTTCGAATGGGAACTGGGGCAGTGAGTACGTGCAGGCAAGGTGAGGATGATAGTTGAGTGGATGTGAGGAGTGATGCAAGAGCGTTGTGGTGGCAGTGCAGAAGGAGTTGTGTGGTGGTGGAGGTGATGTGGAAGACGGAGTGTGCGAGAATGCGTAAGTATACCCTCTTTGGCTGACCTGGTTAAATCTCTTCCTGCACTGCTCCCAGGTTCTGGAACATTGCCACTGCTGGTGACCTCCTCGGCCACCTCCAGCCAGGCCTCCTTGGTGGTGGAGGGAGGACGCTTCCTCCCATCCAATGGGAAAAAAATTTCCCTCCTACTCCTCACCCCATCGAGCAGCACCTGGAGTGAGGAGTCAGAGAACCTTGGAACAGCCTTGCCTCTGGCCTGCTCCATGCTCCTAAATCGGTTGTTTGCTGCAGGAGGAGCTTTGGAGGACTGCCCCTTTAAATAGGCCTCATCCTGCTGACAGCCTATGATGCGGGTGCGCAGTGCGCCCTCTGCGCAGCTTTCAAGCGCGAAACCCGGAAGCCAAGGTAAGTGCCTTCAATTAGGCTGTGATCGTGTGCGGAGCACCCCGAATTCATTTGGGCGCGTAACCCACGCGCCCAGTTGATCCCCCCCCCCCCCCCCACTGCCAACCCGCCTCCCTCCTAAAATCGACCCCATATATTCTAAACATACAGAATTCACTTTTGATGCCCTTTTCTGAAAGTCATAAGACTGCAGTACATTTACTTCCTGAATCTGCATCTCAAAAACTATTGCTAAGTGTACTGTTTAATAGTGAAGTAAAGGAGTTTGGGGTGAAAAAAGATCAAAATGGCCAGATTGTGTTCTGAAACAGAACCTGGATAACAAATACACACTCGTCTGCTTAATTGCATTTTCTCTTTGTTGTGCTATGTTCCTGTGACATTTTTTAAAATGTCAGAACACTCTGCTTCCCAACATTAATTTATATGATTGTTTCCAATAACATGGGATCTGGAATGCAGCTGCTAATCTCTCTTCCCCAAAACTGTCCACATTGTCTATTTTCCTGAAATTGGTGCTACCCTCTCTCACTCTCTCAGTGAGAATGTTAAGATATGAATATCGCAGCTTCCTACCTGTATGAAAATGGTTTGAACAGCAGAGAGGCCAGAATTGCAAAGTCTTTTATTTTCTCTTATTGGGAGTCTGCACTATGTCTCTCATTAATTTTCCCAACAAGCTAAACCCATCACTCAAATACAACGTTCAATTTCTGTTCTATGTGTGTTACTTACACCAGAGTCCCACAAAGTAAGATTGCCTTGATTAGATACTGGTATCGATAATTAGTGAACTAAATGGAAAATACTTGTATACCAGTTTGAAACCCAGTCATGCCTCATTGGAGCAGCGTGAAGTATGTACAATTGGGTGGTGCTGCAAATACCATGTTGAAACCTTGTAATTCAGTACATTTTGCAAAATTGAAAACAAAATATTTTTCACTTGGGGCAGTTAAGATAGGTATTCAGGTATGTAAGAATTGTTGTGCATTTTCTGAAAGTTTGTGCATGTGCTAGAAGTTAACACTGAGCTCTGAATCATGTGCTAAATATTTAAGTACTGATCGATTTGATAGCAGGTGTGGTTCAGACAGGAAATGTTTTAAAATGACAGATGAATGCCTATAGCAGAACAAATGTTGTTTGTCTACAAAAAGGATAATATATATGAGTCAGTCACATTCTTCAAGAAATTATAATAGAAGAGTCCATTAAAATTTACTGTTTAAATTTTGTAATTATCAACTTGTAAATCAAACCAAAGTGTTACTAGATTAATTTGTTTAGAACTGTATGAGAGTAAATCAGTTTCATTTTGGATTTTTTTCAGTGGGAGTTTCTCTTTTTTGAAGTTTTCCCCTCACAACCAGGATATTGGGAATTTTTAGATCATTCATCCTTACCATTTTAAACTTTTTTGGTAATCACTAGTAGTTAACTGGTAGTTAAGTGCACCACCCACTATAGAACTGATCTATACAAATCATCAAGGTCCCAGATTCCATCCCCAGTCTGCACTGAGATGATCTTCTTTGGAGAGGCAACGAGGCGCTACAGTTAACGCCAAGGCAATGCCAAGAAGTTAGGGATGGTGTAAAAATGAGCTAGGGTTCCTGCAATTAACGGAGCATTGAATACAAAAACAAGAAAGTCACGCTAAACCTTTACGAATCATTGGTTTGGCCTCAGCTGAAGTATTATGTACTATTCTGGGCACCACATTTTAGGAAAGATGTCAAGGCCTTGGAGAGGATAAAGAGGAGGTTTACCAGGATGATACCAGGGATGAGAGACTTCAGTTATGTGGAGAGATTGGAGAAGCTGGGATTGATTTCCTTAGAGCAGAGAAGGTTAACGGGAGACCTAATAGAGGTATTCAAAATTAAGAGGGGTTTTGATACAGCAAGTCAGGAGAAACTATTTCCACTGGCAAGTAGGTCGGTAACCAGAGGTCATAGGTTTAAAATAATTGGCAAAAGAATTAGAAGGGAAATGAGGAGAATTTTTTTTCACGCAGAGGGTTGTAAGATCTGTAATGCACCACCTCAAAAGGTGATGGAATCAGATTCCATAGGAACTTTCAAAAGGCAATTGGACATGTACTTGAAGAGAACTAATTTGCAGGGTTATAGGGAAAAAACTGAGGTGTGAGACTAAATTGGACAGCTCTTTCAAAGATCCGGCACATGCACAACAGGCCAAATGGCCTCCTTCTGTTCTGTAAGATTCTGTTCTTCTATGATGTTGGGTGAAGCCACCATCAGGCTTCCACAATAAAACAACCTATCAACATTCACGTGTAGACTCACCTATTAAATATGGCCATTTGGCTGAGGTATAGTACTGGTTAAGTGCCATTTAACTCTTGGTTTAACTTAAATATATCAAAGGTTGAACAAGACAATTCGATAATCTTGCTAACAACTATTTTATTTCACTACTTCTACGTATGCAAGAATAAGAGTAACATAATTCCAAATATAATCATCACAAACAAATGATAACTTGGTTTCAGAATTACAGGAACACAGCACCTCCACTTAATAGAACGTAACTCAGACAGTAAACCAGGAAAACCCTTGCAGAATCTCAGGGTCAAGAGTTCGTTGACCAGATACAACCACAGTATCAAAACAGTTCCAACTGTTTGGCAGTTAACACTACTTGTGCACTGACCGTCTGTCATACATTTATTTCTCCCTGCGTTTTTGCCATCAGTTTTTTTAAGACACTTTCCTGGAGACATAGAATCATAGACTATTGCTGCACACAAGAAGCCATTTGGCCCATTTTTCCTGTGCCAGCTCTCTCAAGGAGCAATCCACTTAGTCCCATTCCACTACCCTTTTTTTTCAAATATTTATCCACTTCCCATTTAAAAGCTATTATGATTCTGCTTCCACCACTCTGCACTCATCATCTATCATACATTGTAGGACATGGAATTCCAAATATAATCATCACAAACCATGTCCTACCCATGCTGTGTTAAAAAAATTATCCCCATACCTGCCCTTTAATCTATCTCCTAATTGCTGAAACTCCCTCAATTCTATTTCTTCCTGTTGGTTCCAACATGAACCATGACTTTAGGCTGTTCACCTTCTCTCTCCAAAATGTTTGAACCCTCTTCATGATATTCCTTACCCTGGCACTTGGAAGGTCATACATCATTCAGGATTCTTGACTGTGGCTACAAAAGCATCAATTTATTCCACTGGCTATGAACCCCCCTACTGCTATTACATTTCTGCACTTCACTGCATTTCCCGCTCTTTGTCGATCACTTGCTCCATGATGCTGTTATTTTGTTTAATTGTTTATGGTTGCTTCTTCCAGGATGTTCCCATTGTCACAGGTATTATATTGAATATCTGTTTGTCAATTCAACACCCTCAGGGATTCCCGCACTGCCCCCTTCTTTTCCTACTAATTTTCCTTCCCCACTATCCATGCCCCAACTTATAAAACCCAAAATGCTAATGGCCTTTTTATGGCTTTTACTTCCTGTACTCGCACTTTCAAGACACCTAGGTATTTCTCCATACCCTTCAGCGTTTTTCTGTTGAGTTTAAATTTCCCATTCCTTGTATTACCTCCCAAATGCAATAACTCACACTTCTCTGCGTTAAATTGTATCTGCCACATGTCTGCTCCTTCCACTAACTTATCTCTGTTCTCCTGAAGTCTCTTACAATCCTTCTCACTGTTTATCAACCTCCCTAATTTTGCATCATTTGTAAATTTCAATATATAAATGTAAGTCTTTCTTCCTTTCTTTAAATTGATGACCTCCAAGTTGCTGGTGTGTACATTCACATGTGCAGAGCCCTCCTGCTGCAAGAGTGCAATTCCAACCAGGCAGTATTAACTAGGTGTTGGGGTCTGGCAATCAACTCTGTGGCTACAGGGCTCAGAGCAATAGCACAGTATAAAACTGCCAAAAATAATTGTTTAAGTGGAACTCCTGAAACTTTAGATTCTGGAGATAAAATTTTGAGCAATTTTTAGGGTCAATAAATATATGAATTGCTGAGTCAGTGCATTTTTATAGTGTATATATTGTGAAAACCCATGTAAAGATCAGATAGCAAGGTTTTCAACTTCTTCCAGACAAAGCTCCAAGTACAGTTAACTCTACAGATCAGTGTATATTTAGTAATAACCTGTAATATTGATACAAGTTGACAACTGCAACAGCACTTTAATCTCTGTCTCTCGCTCCATCTCCACAGAACTTTCTGGGTTTTGCCTTATATAGCCAACTTCCCTCTTCTCTTCACCAGGGGTGGGAGGAGCCAATGCTCCACCATCCCACAGCCCAGTCATTCAAGAAAATATACATTAAAAAATTTCAAAATTAAGCCAGATGCTTGTCGAAATCTAAGTGGTTCTATCGCAGAATATGATAATACGCTCATCTCAGAATTCACAACAATATACAGCAATTATTATTAAAAAGATTTCCTCTCAGTCTGTGCCTGGGTGGGGAGTGATGATGTGGAGATGCCGGTGATGGACTGGGGTTGACAATTGTAAACAATTTTACAATACCAAGTTATAGTCCAACGATTTTATTTGAAATTTACAAGCTTTCGGAGGCTTCCTCCTTCCTCAGGTAAATGTCAGAAACTCCT
This sequence comes from Heptranchias perlo, assembly GCF_035084215.1. Classification (NCBI taxonomy): domain Eukaryota; kingdom Metazoa; phylum Chordata; class Chondrichthyes; order Hexanchiformes; family Hexanchidae; genus Heptranchias; species Heptranchias perlo. Next base: position 102,495,415 of record NC_090325.1, on the reverse strand, counting down.
TGAAGCCTACGCATTTATAATCACAGAACAATACATGGTGATTACAGATAGTCTTTGCAACTGCCCATTGCCAAGGCAATCACCGTGTTCAAACAGAGAGGTGTTACCTACAGAGCCCCCGAATATACAGTCAACAAAAAAAAACAAACAAACAGAAAAAAAAGAGAGAGGCAGAAACATCCGGAAGGCAGAGAAAGCCAGCAAATGACCCATTATATTAAAAACAGATAGCTTTTGTTCGCTGGTGGGCTTACGTGTAGCGTGACATGAACCCAAGATCCCGGTTGGGTGGGGAGTGTCATGGTGCCTGTGTCATGGAAAAGAATGTTTTTGCTACAGCACGATGAAGCAAATTTCTTTTTCTTGCAATCTGACTGGGTAGAATTTTTTTGTGGTAGAATGGGACTGGGGAGTAAATTGAGATTAGGAAGAAAGGTTTTGTGCAATATGATTGGTAATTAATGAAAGTAGAAAATAACCAAATAGAAAGAAGAAAACCTAATGAGGAAGAAGACAGACTCAACGGTCATGATGTTTTCAAAGATCTGGACAACAGCAAAACTTACTTTAACGATTCATGACCACCAACTGCACAAGATGTTTTTGAACAAATTTTGATACAAAAAAATCAAGGCACTCATTAAATAGCAAATTCAGAGAGGCTGAACTGCCATTGTGGAGTTTTGCTTGATAAGGCTGGAAGTAAGGCAACAACACAATAGCACTTTTCTGACCAATACTGCCCTCTATTGAGGCTATATGTCAGGATACCGACTCTCTGAACTCAAGTTCAAAGCATTCCTTTGTAAATGTTACAAGTATCTGGTTTGTCTTAGACATTCTCTCAGGTACAGTGGTGCTGGTCACTCCCATAAGTGATTTAAGCATTTTACTTAAGGAGTGTAAACTTATTTCACAATATCGAATTACACAATAGCATAACCCGAGGATATTACAATAGGACCCCCTTGTAATCTGAGCTAGATATCGTGGCCTTCACATGTACCCAATGTGTGCTTCTCCAATCTTTTCAAAGGTGGACTGAAACACTTAATGAGATGGTTAAGGTACCCGATGGTTATGGTACTGGAGTAGCAACCCAGAGATTGTGAGTTAAAATCCCGTCATAGAAATAAATCTGGTAATCTGTGGGCTAGCACCAGAAAATGACCATTAATAATGCTGGATTGTTGTAAAACAAAAACAACTAGTTCATTAATGTCCCTCATGGAACAGAATCTGACACTTCTATCCACTCTGACTTACATGTGACTCCAGTCTCACACTATGTGGTTGACTCTTAATACCCTCAGGACAACTAGGGATCGGCAATAAACACTGTCTTGCCAGTGATGCCCACATCACAAGAGCAAATCATTAAGCTGCTTTACAGACAGTTTTACAGACAAGTGAACATGTAGAGTAAAGATGGAATCAAATCTCACTTTGATTAAAATAACTACCGAACCCTCCTCAAGAGCAGAAAAATAATAAAATATGCAACACTATCTCTATTAGTGCACTTGCTTAATGTTTTCACGTCAGCCTTCTGATGATGCTGACTGGCTCTCGGCTTGAGATGAGCGAGGCCAGGCTACCTCCTCAATCTAGCTGTTTGACTGACTGCCCGTGTGTCCCTTTGACCCTTTGTCTCTGTTTTCCCAACCAGAAAGGAATAGCCCTCTGACTTCACCCCTGTTCAATGATTTGCCAGTGCGCCTGTAAATAAAACCAGCTAACTGTGCTCCCCTACTTGGGGTGCAGGTTTAAAGAAAATATCCCTTGCAATTCTCAAAATGAATAAGGGTCATCTGGGCTTAATGTGCCAGGGATAAGACAATTGACCCTCATTGTCTCAGTTTGAAGTAGACTGTGAGCTGCAACATTGCACAAGCTGACTCATCTGGCTTTAATACACATCTTCACTGCCTGGCCCATTAACAAATACACCCATGGTCTAAGTGGCTTCAGCCTGTGGCTATTTAAACCTTCGAAAAATTACTACCTTAAAAAACAACACTTAAACATAACTCATTTCTAAATCCTTTCCATAAAGACCAAAACAAAATCAAAAATGTTGAAACCTGGCATATCTTGGCCCCTCCCTCAAGGTCGGTCCCTCGTATGCGAGCCCTGTGTTGTATGGAAGCCTCCTCAAGGGATGGTCGCTCCTGTGCATGGGACTTCTGACACTTTATGCCAACTGCAGTTTCACAAGTTGTGTGGTGAGGTACACCTGTGCCAACTATGGTATTCAAAAAGGAGGTATTCAAAATCAAGAAGGGTCTAGACAGAGTAGATAGAGAGAAACTGTTTCCATTGGTGGAAGGGTCAAGAACCAGAGGACATAGTTTTAAGGTAATTGGCAAAAGAACCAAAGGTGACATGAGGAAAAACTTTTTTACACAGTGGTTAGGATCTGGAATGCACTGCCCAAGAGGGTGGTGGAGGCAGATTCAATCATGGCCTTCAAAAGGGAACTGGAAAAGTACTTGAAAGGAAAAAATTTGCAGGGCTAGGGGATAGGGAGGGGGAGTGGGATTAGCTGGATTTTTCTTACATAGAGCTGGCGCGGACTCGATGGGTCAAATGGCCTCCTTCCATGCTGTAACCTTTCTATGATTCTATGATCTGGAATGCCCTAAATTGCCTGTGTAGCACCTGTGGCCAGAACACCATGCACTCTCAGCTTCATCTTGGGACAGTAGCTGGGCCCTGAGTTCACAACCTCACGTTTCTCTGTCAGTTCAAAAGCACAGCAAAGTTTTTTCTCCTTCTTGGTGGCTTCATGCTGATGTCCTTCTTATTGGCCTCGAATATGTGTGATTCCCACTCTTCTTCCCACCTGTATTGCTTTCATTCTTTTTCTAGCTGAAGCTCTCACTCTTTCAACTGAAATCTCATTTCTTTAGCTGAAATACTCTCTCTCTCTCTTTTGGTTTTTCTTCTGCCACTAATTGTGCCATTTCAATTTCTGGCTCTTGTTGATCTGTTTTTTTTTTAGATATTACTGTTTCTGTTCTGTTCACTTTAAACATTTTGAACTGCCTTTATCACCAGTGTAAATCAGTATCCCAGGTAACTTCCCCCAATTGTTACAGGTTTTGGGTCTACCTTAGATATTCCATCGGGTACGGCAGTGCTGGTCACTCTCATAAGTGGCCCAAGCATCTTAGGTTCAGGAGTGAGCCCATATTACCCAATATCTAATTACACAATAGTGTAACCTGGGGATGTAACAACAGGATCCCCTTGTGATCCCAGCTGGATTTTTTGGCTTTAATACAAATCTTCAATGCCTGGTTAATTAACAAATGAACCTTTTATTTAAGTGTTTACAATCTAACTTTTTCTATCGAGCTGTATATCAGTTAATTAATTGTATTTTCTCCAGTTAAATCCATTCCGTTGCCTATGGGACACCTGATCGTTTTAAGAAACACATTCGGCCTCTGCAGATTTACTTCGAACATTTTGTGAACAATTGCCAAATGTTTTATTGCCCAATTATACAACACAATTTTGGGTTAATGTGAGATAGTTGCACTGATCCAAACTATGTAATTTAAGTACAAAATCACCTAAAGTACACTTAGGCAAGAGGTGAGACCAGCTTCACCCACTGCAGTATACTGAGGTCTGTGTAAAGCAAAGTTTAAATGTGTTTAAACTTAGTTTGTGATGTTTTTAATGTTGGTAGAGATCTGATCCCATCAGCTCTCTAACATAAAATTTAACTGGAATTTGGATGCCAATGAGCAGAGTGCTGTACGTGCATGTAATGACACATGCAGAATATACCCTTCTCTCTGAGTAGTGGAATGCTAGACTTGGCAGTGTAACTTGGAGCTGCAAACCTTGCATCACTGAGCAACTGTTGGTCTGAGACTGGCACCCTGTGTATTGATGCAGTAAGAATCCATCTCAACTCAGAAATATTGCTTAGCCAACTTTGAACCAAGGATATTAATATACCATGGAACATCTAGGGAGACAATCAACCAGGGGAAACTGGTCCACTATGAACAGGCTTAAGCTCAGCGGACTGTCCCTATGTTAGAAGGTGTGAACTCAGTCCACCAGGGCATCAGAAGGATACAGCCTGAAGCAGCCAGGGGATATAGTTATGGGGATGTGTTAGCCTGTAATTAAAATCAAATCCAGTTGAGGGACAGGAACTGGAAGAATTCTGACAAACTATTTACTACAAATAGCTCATGACATCCCTCTTGCAGGACATTAGGGGTAAACGCACAAAGGACATTTTGTTACAGGAATATCTTTGGCCCAGTACCTGTTTCCAGTGATGGCAGGGTCTAGAACGAGGGGACATAGATATAAGATTAAATGTAAAAGTTTTAGGACAGAAAACAGGAGAAACCTTTTTAAGCAGAGGGTTGTGGGGTCATGGAATGTACTACCAGAGTTGATTGAAGCAGAGACCATGTCAACATTTAATAGGTAGATAGATAGTTGAAGGAGAGAATAAAGGAATATAGAACAGGGCGGGCACATGGGATTAAGACAACTGCTCATTTGAAGGACAAGCACCAACATGGATTGGTTGGGCAGAACCATGTTGTAACTTCTATGTAATTATATATAATTCTGTAAGGACAGCGTAATTTTGTAGGATATGTGACCAGTGTCAGTGTATGGGCAAATCAGGGGATCGCAACAAAGCACCAATGCAACCCCTACCAATTATTAATAAAACTTTCAAAAGCATGGGCATAGATATCATAGGTCCTGTGCCTATCAGGAGTCAGTTTAAATAATTTTGGGTTAAATCAATATTCTCCAATCTGGGTATATTATACAAAATGATGTCCTGCAGTGCCCACTGGTCAGAGAAAAGTTCAAACAAGCTGGTGAACACCACATGCTGATATTCAATGACCACCCAGGCACGTACCAGTGCTCTGAACATGGGCAAGCAAGTGGATAGATCACTCTCGGCAATCTTACGCATTGCAGCTTTCACCAGCTGTGGGAGCAGGTCCGCCAGGAGGTTCTCCAACCTTGCCCTGCACGCTGGGTAACCAAAGATAATCATAGCTGGGTAATCATAGCTGAAGAGTGAAGAGCGAAGAGCAGACACTTTAAATAATTGCACCTGGAAGCAGTTTAATAAAAAGGTCCTCCCTTCCCAAGGGAAGGGAGGAGTAAAATTAGATATAGAATACAACAATGTTTCCAAGCAACCCAACACAGGAGGAAAGACATTGGCCCAGAAATTGCTTTAAAAAGAACAGTGAGCTCAACAGCACTCACTGTTGTTAGTGGCAAAATCAAGGAGCAAGTTCCAGCATTTGCATATGCACAGTCAAACGTGAAAATCCAGAACTTGCTCCTCCTGGTTTGCCGGCAATATGACAGCTTCGCATTAAACGGATATCGCTGGCTGCAATCAACAGAATCAAGGGACCAGCGCAAACTTGCTCGTCTGCCTTACATGATCAAGATGTGGAGATGCCGGTGATAGACTGAGGTTGACAATTGTAAACAATTTTACAACACCAAGTTATCGTCCAACAAATTTATTTTAAATTTCACAAGCTTTCGGAGGCTTCCTCCTTCCTCAGGTGAATGTTGTGGAAATGTGGATTTCCACAACATTCACCTGAGGAAGGAGGAAGCCTCCGAAAGCTTGTGAAATTTAAAATAAATTTGTTGGACTATAACTTGGTGTTGTTAAATTGTTTACATGATCAAAGCAGTTTGTGCACAAAATAAAAACAGGTCCCTCAAACCCAGTGTGTCATGCATATACCTAATGCCACAGATTATGATGGAACACAAAGCTAGAAAAGTGCAGATGCTGGACCTGAAAGTAAGACAGTTGTCTTAGAGTCTGTGGGCATTATTGCTGGTGCTTAAGAAGGACAAGACCATGAGGTTCTTTGTAGATTATTGCAAACAAAATATCCTGACAGAAGCTGACGCCTACTGTTATGTTCTTGGATATTTTCAAACCTTCTTATCCTAGATTATTTTGGCCTTCTATTTCAGATCACTTTTATGAGTCAGTTCCAACTCCCCAAACATTCAATATTGTCCACTGTTGCCTGGAAATCCAGTAAAGTTTTCAATAATGTGCCAGGAAAATGAACAGACAACCAACCCTGTTTGGTAATTGCTTTTAGGTACTGGACTTAACTAATGCTGCCATAAGATTTCCCTTCAGTCTTTGTAAAGCAAAGAGCTTCACAATGAACTTTGCTGGAAGTTTAAAATATGAAGTGAATTTACTAAACAAAGGATGAGCCAGAGAATAGTCTAAGAGTGATAGAATAGATATGTATTTACAGTAGAACTTATCTCCCTGAAATGATAAAACATGGTCAAAACTGAGAACCATAATCTTCTTATACCTGACATAAATACTTCACAATGGGGAGAGTACTATAGGAATGGAGGCAATAAAAGATGTGTGGGTTGGGGGAAGGGGTAGATCAGAGGCAATCACCAAGCTCATGGCTAGTATCCTTTGATTTTTTTTAACACACACACACACAGAGTAATGCATTACCATATAAAGCTATGTTTCATGAAGTGTTTTACTACCAGCATTCTAAAATATTTTGTTTCCCTCAGCCTCAACCAAGTACTTCAGAGAACTTTGCTGCATACATACACTCTGGGGGAGGTAGTTAGTGGAGTGAGCAGGAACAAATGCAGGTAGAATTGCAGGAGATGTGACTTGTTGGCTGGGTGCCATCTAGAGGGTTCCTTCAGTTGCTATAGCCAAGGATTCAGACCTCACTATAAATGCACTTCATGAGGCATAAGAGTTTGCCACGCAGCGTGTACGAACAGGAGTCATTAATGAAGGATCACACAACCTGTATCTTTGCAATGCTGTATGATTATCTGGCTGAGCTGCAGGCCCCCACTGAAATTAGAAACAGGCCATTCGACCCAACTGGTCTATGCCAGTGTTTATGCTCCACATGAGCCTCCTCCCACTGCTCTTCATCTAACCCTATCAGCATAATCTTCTATTCCTTTCCTTGTGTTTATCTAGAATCCCTTAAATGCATCTATTCACCAATTACTTCTTGTGGTAGCCAGTTCCATATTCTAACCACTTTTGATGTGAAATGCAGTCTTAGAAGTGTGGCTGGGCCCTATGGAGGCAATGCTTTATTTGACAAGGATTTGGATACAAGGTGAAGACTATTCTGCATTGGAAGTATAAAGCACTATTAGACCCTGTCTTGCTGAGTGACTGTTAGTTGTATAGGCAAATCTCCTGCCTAAGCTCATCTTCCTTGCTGCTGCCACCTTTCTTCTCCTGATTCATGGAGATAACTCTTTGGAAGGCATAGTTGTGTAGGACACAACAGACTCCAATAATTTTTGAGTCCTTAAGCAGGCTGAACCTGTAGCATCCCCTTCACCCCCACCAAATCTGTCCAGGCATCTGAATCACTTAAGATGCTTATCTTGAGCTTCATTAAGACCCTGATGGAAACTTGCACTACAGCAAAATCTAAGGACAAGGGGAGGTGTCATCAGCCATGGCCACAGTGCATATCCTTGGCTCCACAAAAGCCACTCCTGGATTCTTTGTGGCCCTTCAAATATTGCTGCATCATGGACTGCCATAGGTTAAAATATCTGCTAGGGTAATAGCCATCCATCTACAATAATTCACTTCCAATGGCATAAGTGGTAACCCTTTCTGTTCATAGTGTAGCAAACATGCAGAGCCAATTAATAGTGCTTTGAATTCTAGAACCCTGCCACATAATAGAAGTAGAAGTTTTTCATGCCTCCTCACATATTCCTTTTTATCTTCTAGGTATCAGCCATGGCTCAGTGGTAGCACTCTTGCTCGAATCAGAAGGTCACAGGTTCAAGCGTCACTCCAGAGACTTTAGCACAAAAGTGCACTACTGAAGGAGTGCTGCATGGCCAGAGGTACCATCTTTTGGATGACCAAGGTCCTGACTTTCAGGCTCTGATGAATTGGAAGGTTTGTTTTCCTCAACATAGTATTTAGTTTTACCAGCTTAGTGTACATGTTGCACTTAGTGCAGTAAATGGGTGCACATTGGGAAAATAAAATGATAATCTTCCTACAGGATTACTGTAGGGATACATCTAAGCACTCTACTGTGCCCTTTGCAATTGTGAAACATTACATGGAAGACAAAAACCTCAACTTGAACAGATTAAAAAACAAATTTTTATTGCAAACTTAGTTTATCACATTTTCATTACATCAATGAGTAAAATATATACTTTGTCTTTTCAAACTGAAATATTCAGTCTTACTGTAACATACAAAATTCCTGATGGGTACATGGCTCGTGTGTTGACAAGTTAAATCAAGAGTGCAAAACTATTACAGCCTCAACAGGGCCTAATTTTTAAAAAAAACTACACAAGTTAAAGAAAAAAGGTAGCATGTTACTCAACTTCTCTGAATATTGTCATTATTAGAGGGATATCTGCAGTGCAAACAATTTTCTTGATGCATGATGTCACTGTTCATTTCATCTCCTCCCACCAACTATTCCAATAGCAATCAACCACATTGATCATTTAAAAATTATGGTTTTAAAAAGCCAGTCTACTGTAAAAAGTTTAGATCAAACTGGCTTCATTTAGTCACTAAGCATCTACTTCAAAATGTTCATTTCATAAAAGAAATAGTTTTAGATTATACAATATCATTTAAAAATGGTTTCAGAATAGTATTGGAAAAGGGTACATTAAATAGACTGAAAACAATACCAATGTCTCATCAGCAATGGTTGGGCATGTCAGTGTTTGAATGTAATGGTTCTGCATGACCAGGAAGTACAAATACACCATAATGAGCAGATTGGGATACATTTAGAAAGGTCCAGGACATCTGCCCAATCACACACACACACACGCACACAATCCTCAGTCTGTTGGGTTAAGGGACAAGGCAACAATAGGCCTCACTCCCTGGGGGAAAGGTTCACTTCTGATCACTATCATGCAACCCCTGCTGGTAGTGCATGTGTTGGTATCAGGCAGTGTCAAACTGTCTGCTGACACCATCAAGGGTCACATATCCAACATCTTGGGTGACTTGTAGAACCAACCCAACAAAGATTCAATACCTTCAGTAGAGGTTGAGGCAAAAAAAAAACCAAGGACAATGGAATAAAAGATCTCCACTGAACCCAGAGACTTACTACCTGTCTTTCATGTTTAGGATGACACCTGAAAGATTGAGTACTTCCTTAACAGCAGTACCTCAAATCTTTTTCCTGAGTGATGCATAGCAGTGCCAGTTTTTGCAGCTGAAGTTTTTCATGATGCAAGCTTAAGACAAAATTGTGCTTAAAAGCTGGCTTTCCACAACTGACATTGGCATGCTTTGGGCAATGACACATTCAGGGAATGCAAATTGTATAATTTGATGTTTAAAGTATTAATGTGTACATTAATCCTTTCCAAGTTGTGTACAAGTTAAACATTTGCATGATTTAAACAATTACTTTATGCTACACCAAGTTAGATCATAAAAGCATTTGCATTAAAACTTGTATTGCTATTACTGTACAATAGAATTGAAACAAACAAGTGTAGTGCTAAATCAACCTCCAATGGAGGCCAACTTAATAGATTAGACAAATTTTACACAAGCTAGTTCAGTACATTGTGATAATAAAGTGGGACATATGGCAAACGTGAGAAGTGGGAGGCATTTGCATTTGCATTTTATGCAAAGCAGAATAGTGATGTGTTAAATAATTACATTAACTTAAACATCAAAGCTAGTGGTGGAATACAAATAAAAGGTGGACTTGTTTTAAGAAACCATCCAGGTCTCATTAAGCAAGAAACAGCAATCTAGTCTCAGCAAGGGCTGAAAGCTTTTTCAAAGCATTCTATGTTCAGTCACGCTTCAATATAGCATGAAGTAACTATTAGATGGTCTACTAGAAAACCATTTACTCTCATTTGTTGTAATAAATGTACATATCATTACTATAATCACCAACAGTAATAGACAACATCTCTAGCATCGCCATGACTCAAAGAATGGCAGCATTATTTTACCCATTTATTTTTTCTCCTATCCAGTTCCCAAAAGCTGTTGTCCTTGCATATACCCCGAGTCGATTAGGTCTTCCACAACCCTGTCCGAAGGAAACAATTCCTGCTAGCATCCATGCCCGAGAATTCTCATCTTGGCACAGCAAGGGTCCTCCAGAATCTCCCTGGAACCAAGGCAGAAAACAAGATTCATGTGATTTGTGGTAGTGTAACAGTCTTAGTACTGCCTAGCAATCCCAAGGTCAGTAGGTCAAATCCCCTCATGGCAAGTTGTGAAATTGAATGGTCTGGCAGAAAAAACTTGTGTAAAAAAAAAGTACAACTGGTTTACTAATACCCTTCAAGGAAGGTAACCTGCCACCTCCACCTGACCTACATACGAGTCCAGTCCCACATTATACAGTTGAATTAATGTTCAGGGCAACAAATTCTGCTTTGCCAGCATTAGCCCTATCCCAAGAAAAAATTGAGCTGCATTAGTTTCTATAAAATCTGAGGAAGTTTAGTGCAGCAATCCTGTGCTAGTTGTGTGTAAAATATCCACCCCCTCCCCATCAAATCACATTTGAATCAAGTTTGATCCATAACAAATTGTGTGTCAATCTTGTGAAAATTGCAGGATTCCATTTCTTTTCTTCCCCCATTTACAGATGAGCACAAACCAAATGTCAAAAGAACTTGCTGCCATGCTTAAAAAGGAAAAAGTATGTTATATGCACTTAATTTGATGCTCTTATTTAATTGCCCCCAAGTAAAGCACATTTAGTGAATTGACATATCACCCAGGATCCAATTCTTGACTGTACCCAACACTAGTGACCACCAACTTCACATTCACAAAAGGCAATCTAGGGGAAAGCTGGTACAGTGGGACATGTTAACCTATCATCTCTGGAAGAGTTGGAAATCTAGTCAGATTGAGGGGGATGAAGTTGCTGGATGGTTAGTCCTAAAGGGGAAAAAAAGGGTATTTTCAACCCAGCAAGATATGTACAAGTTTGCAATTTCATGCAAGACTGCCATCACAAGGCTGGGTAGTACAATAGGGAGGTGATCTTGAGATTGTAACTGAAGCATACTAACTCTGGTCCTTTGGATAGTTTCTCCCCTTTCTTTTTCTCAGCAGCCAAGCCTTCAGCCACCTAGGCCCCATGCTTTGGCATTCCCTCCCCAAATTCCTGTCTTGCCACCTTCAAGACTTCCTTAAAACCCACCTCTGATCAAGCTTTTGGTTACTCCTCCCAGTATCCCCTTTGGCTCAGTATCCTGAGCTGTTTATGATTCTCCTGGAGGTGCTTTAGGACATTCTCCTATGTTAAAGGAGCTATATAATGCAAGTTGTTGTGTGCATAGTAGAGTTCTGCTCTTCAACTAGTTACATGTGGTATGGAAGTGTTTATTCACAAGGTGCCTGATGGAAAGTAGCACATTTAACATAATTCACAGATCAAGGAAGAAAAACAATTCTGTACCTGGCATGAGTCTCTGCCACCTTCTAGGAACCCTGCACAAATCATCTGTTTAGTTATTTTTGACATGACCATTTGGCACTGGCTGTTGTTGAAAACCTTCACTTCAGTCTGCAAAAGCTCATTACTAGCTGATCCTGCAGACAAGTGAAAAAGTTGTACAAAATAAGTTTGTAAGCCACATCATTAGTAATATTTAAAAAGTGAATGACAGCAGACTCTTGTGCCTATATTGAATCCTTGTTTCATAGCAGTAGGATTGACACCTAGTCATTTTCTTCCCACTAAGTCTCTAACCATCACACACCATCAGCTGGCAAAGGGAACAGGTAAGGCAACTTACTCCTGGGCTTCTGCAATACTGTCTAGCCAGCCATTAGGAAGACAAGACAGCTAAGCGATTCCACAACCAACAGAGCAGATCAAAGCTCTGCAGTCCTGCCACCTCCAGTCATGAATGGTGGTGGACAATTAAACTGCTAGTGGGAGGAGGAGGCTCTGTTAAACATCCCCATCCTCAGTGATGGCAGAGTCCAGCACATGAGTGCAAAAGACAAGGCTGAAGCGTTTGCAACCATCTTCAGCCAGAAGTGCCAAGCAGATGATCCATCTCAGCCTCCTCCAGATATCCCCACCATCACAGAAGCCAGTCTTCAGCCAATTCGATTCACACCATATGATAAAGAAACGGCTGAGTGCACTGGATACAGCAAAGGCTACGGGCCTCAACAACATCCCAGCTGTAGTGAGGCGAGGGTGACTGCCCTTGACATCAAGGCAGCATTTGACAGAGTGGCACCAAGGAGCCATAGTAAAAATGAAGTCAATGGGAATCGGGGGAAAACTCTCCAGTGGCTGGAGTCAGACCTAGCATAAAGGAAGATGGTAGTGGTTGTTGGAGGACAATCATCTCAGCCCCAGGGCATTGCTGCAGGAGTTCCTCAGGGCAGTGTCCTAGGCCCAACCATCTTCAGCTGCTTCATCAATGACCTTCCTTCCATCATAAGGTCAGAAATGGAGATGTTCGCTGATGACTGCACAGTGTTCAGTTCCATTCGCAACCGCTCAAATAATGAAGCAGTCCGTGCCCACATGCAGCAAGACCTGGACAACATCCAGGCATGGGCTGATAAGTGACAAGTGCCAGGCAATACCATCTCCAGCAAGAGTCTAACCACCTCCCCTTGACATTCAACAGCATTACCATCACTGAATCCCCCACCATCAACATCCTGGGGGTCACCACTGACCAGAAACTTAACTGGACCAGCCACATAAATACTGTGGCTACAAGAGCAGGTCAGAGGCTGGGTATTCTGCGGCAAGTGATTCACCTCCTGACTCCCCAAAACCTTTCCACCATCTACAAGGCACAAGTCAGGAGTGTGATGGAATACTCTCCACTTGCCTGGATGAGTGCAGCTCCAACAACACTCATGAAGCTAGACACCATCCAGGACAAAGCAGCCTGCTTGATTGGCACCCCATCCACCACCCTAAACATTCACTCCTTCACCACCGGTGCACTGTGGCTGCAGTGTGTACCATCCACAGGATGCAGTGCAGCAACTTGCCAAGGCTTCTTCGACAGCACCTCCCAAACCCACAACCTCTACCACCTAGAAGGACAAGGGCAGCAGGCACATGGGAACAACACCACCTGCACGTTCCCCTCCAAGTCACACACCATCCTGACTTGGAAATATATAGCCGTTCCTTCAGCGGCACTAGGTCAAAATCCTGGAACTCCCTTCCTAACAGCACTGTGGGAGAACCTTCACCACATGGACTGCAGTGGTTCAAGGCAGCGGCTCACCACGACCTTCTCAAGGGCAATTAGGGATGGGCAATAAATGCTGGCCTCGCCAGCAACGCCCACATCCCATGAACGAATAAAAAAAAATTTGGTAAACTCCTGGAACCCATTCCCACCACCTACCTTGTGATCGTGGTCAGCCACAGGACATCTGATTTTCCTTAGGCCAGCAGCCACTTCCTGCCCACTCCAGCTGGGAAGTGGCATGCTAATGAGGCCCTGAAGTTAAAATAGCTTGAGCCTGATTTCTGCAGCAGTGGGAGAGTTTCAAAGCTCACTGCCACCCACCCGCAGTTGAAATCAGAGCATAATCCTAAAGCTTACTGTTCCATACAGCATGCTGTATTGTGGCTACTGTTCAGTATCTATAAGCATGAAGTACACAATGTACTTCGTTCCTATAGATACTATGGAAAAAGCAGTTCCAGCAATAGAAGATTGCATGAAAATAAGGCTTACTTTTTACAAGATTTACAATTTTATGCAAGACAAAATTTAGCTACAATGTATGAATCAAGTCTACTATTTCATTATGTGGAGATGCCGGTGATGGACTGGGGTTGACAATTGTAAACAATTTTACAACACCAAGTTATAGTCCAGCAATTTTATTTTAAATTCACAAGCTTTCGGAGGCTTCCTCCTTCCTCAGGTGAACGTTTGTTGGAAATGAAATCTTCGAAATGAAATCGCATTTATAATTCACAGAACAATGCTTGGTGATTACAGACAGTTTTTTACAGACAGAAAAAACTGTCTGTAATCACCAAGCATTGTTCTGTGAATTATAAATGCGATTTCATTTCGAGGATTTCATTTCCAACAAACGTTCACCTGAGGAAGGAGGAAGCCTCCGAAAGCTTGTGAATTTAAAATAAAATTGCTGGACTATAACTTGGTGTTGTAAAATTGTTTACTATTTCATTGACCAAGTTAAATTCTATTTTAGACAAGATTCTTAGTAGCATTTTGAAGATTGTATTGCACAAAACTGTCCCATTTTCTTTGTGAAATCAGTAATGGGTTCCCTTGGTGATGACACCATATTCAGTTACTGATTACGTTCACTTCACAACAGGAACGTATTTACCTTGTTTCTCCCAGTTAATTTAATGCTTAAGTATACACCGGCACATTTACAGTTAGAAAATTTGATTGTGTAAATGGTCATCAAAACCCAGAGTAACTTCAATAGCTTGGCATTATAAACAAATTTCTGCTCGTCTTGTGTTCATATTTCCATCCAGATTTTAAAAATAACCCTTTTGAGTCATGTTTCTAGCTTGTTTGCCCCATTTTCCTAAACCCATAGCAACTTCTCCTCCAAATCCATGCTGAGTACATAGACAACACTGAAATCCTCCAAGGCAATTTATCTTGATGACCTTCTCAAGAGAATCAGGAGTGCAAACAGTAGGAACTGCAATTCAAACTTGTACTGCAACTCTAATCAAACATTAACAATTTTAGATATGTACCATTTTCCTGTGTTTTTCCCCATCCAATAGTTATACAGATTCTGCCAGAAATGAATGATGCTGTGGCTGGAGGTAGACAAGCTGGCTGGACAAAGTCTGTATATTGAACTGAATGTGCCAACTCCATTAGAGCAACATCATAATCAAAGGAAGACGTTGCCAGAGGATGAATAATTATCTCCTTGATTGCTCGTTTCTGGACTTCTTGATTGGTTGACTGATCTAAGTAATGCAGGCCAAGAACTGCAGTCCAGTTCTCTGCACTCCTGTAATCCAAACAGAGAAACAAAAGTCACAAGAGTTCTCTTGGAGAAATTGGCTAATAAACTAGCTCACTTCCTAAGTCAAGAACTCAGAATGGGACTGATCAATTAGGAGGGGGGTGGGGGGGTAACTGAGGCATGATACATATTCAAAAAAGGATGAACATTGGCATGAGTAGATTAGTCTTGTTTAAGGTTGAACTGACAAAGGGCTGGACAATTACTTTGCTATTAATGTATCTGAAGACAAAGTTAAGGATAATACAGAATAGGCTAGCCACAGATGATCAAAAATGAAACAGGATGGTTCACACAGTGACCATGGACAACGGTGATGAAAATTCTGTATCTTTGCCCAATTGTGGGAGTGAGGGCATGGAGATGTCCAAAGGATTTAATATGCTGAACATTTACTTCAATTGGTTGGTTCCTTCAGCAACTGAATGAGTTATCCAGAGCCCAGTAGTACATGGTCTGCAAGAACAGACCTGTTGGTCTGAATGGCCTTTTCTTCTTTTCTCTATGCTTTAAGTTAGTGTTTAAGTCACCAGTCTCATGGCTCCAACGAACAATCTGGGCTGTTTCTAGGAAGGCAGATAGAGCAATTCAACCTACCATTAACTGGCCTGATCAGCAAGGCATAAAGCAATATCAATGGCAGTCAGCAGTGACAGACCCTGTTTTCCTCCTGACAAAAGGAAGAGAATCAACCACCCATTTGCCATCCCTCCCCCAAGCCAAAATATTTATACAAGTTCCTTTCAAATTAAAGGAAGAATTTTACTTAACTTCCTATCAAAATACAGTGAAAAAGTATGAGAGTCAATCACCAGATTATGTAGTTTGACAATTATATCAGGAAGTTCTTCAGTGGTCATCCCAGATGCAGTAGTGGATGTGGAAACCCTAGAATAATTTAAGGGACAATTGGATCCTGCAATGGGGGGGAATTTAGGGTCTTTCTGGATGACTAAAAGATAGGCCAAATAGCCTTCATCTGTATTTATTTTGTGATCGAACCAACAAGAAACAAGCCCATATTGTGACAGACATGACACCTTCAGTCAAAAGGGTGTTATTTTGATAGTTTTTGTCAATTAATCAGATAAAGTGCAAGTCAGACGGATAGCAAATCATCTCAATAATTTAGTTTATTAGTTTCTGACTAATGTACAAGTATTTTCTTTAAAAAAAATATTTTTTTAATGTTTTAGTTCAAGACAAATAGCCACAATTAGGCTAAATGGCAGATGTCACATTTTAGGATTGTTCGATCATCTTTTCCTTTTAAAAAAGTTACTTTTAATGTTAAGATTTTCAAAGTATTCATACAAGTTTACTAAGGCTGTGATGATGGGTAGTTAAAATGCTAATGAGCAAATAGATTCCTCATAGGCTAAATAATAAGCAATTCATCAGATGGTCACAATCGAAAAACATCTCATACCCTGTGTTCATCGAATCATACAGCACAGGAGGCCATTCATGTCTGTGCCAGCTCTTTGAAAGCTATCCTATTAGTCTCACTCCCCTGTTCTTTCCCCACTGCCCTGCAAATTTTTCCTTTTCAAGAATATATCCAATTCCCCTTTGAAAGTTATTACTGAATCTGTTTCCACCACCCTTTCAGGCAGTGCATTCCAGATCATCATAACTCGCTGCAAAAAAAATCCTCTTCATGGAAAGAATTTGATTCCCTCATGCTGTGAGCAGAGATAAAATGGGAGTTTTAAAAAAATAACTAGAATGCTCTAAGGCAGTCAGGCAAGAAATGCCACAAGAGGGTTGGAATACAGTAAAATAATAAGACAGCCCACTGATGTGGGGAAGCATGGCTTTTTTAGAATATATAATTGAAGATGAGTTGTACTGTTTGAATTAAAATCCAATCAAAGCTACTGTTCTGTGTTTACCTTACTGTAAACTAAAACAGCTTGCTGTTTTGCATCAAGCCTCCTCTCACCAAGTGTTTATTTGGTTTGCCTCAAGGTTGAAGCACCCATGCAAAATACAAATATCCAATTCAGAGCACAAGGGGATACTACTGTTACACACCTGGGTTATGTCATCCTTAAAAGTAAGATGATCAGACCACTTATGGGAGCAACAAAACACCACTGAACCAAGGTACCTACAGCAGACCTGAATTCTTAACAGCAGTTAATTGACATTTACCTGTTCCTGATGCAATGTGCAGCAGACACAATCCATCTGCAGGACACAAGGGTTGCTCCACAAATGTGATGTCCATTTAACTGCAAACTCACTTGAAAAGGCCACTCGCCATCACTTGTACTTGATCCACCTACAATCCTGCCAGTTACAATTTTTTGTCGTCCACAACCTTTCATGAAAGAATCAATTTTATTTGCATCTGTTAATTTGCCACACAGTCAAAGATTTTGCTTCTTGTGATTGTAGCAGGTTAAGAAGAATAGGAGAAAACTTTATAATGTACAATTTTATGGATTTCTCCACATCTATAGAATCAGGAACTATAGTATAGAGGAAGGTCATTCAGCCCATCACACCTGTGCAAACTCTTCAACTAAAGCCATCTAATCCTAGTTCCCTTCGAGTGATGCTGTAGGTGCTACCTCAAAGCCCATGGTAAAGCACAAACCCTTGGAAAAAATTATTTTAACTGCCCCTCGTTCCCCCCCCTCCAATTATTTCCCTGGGAATCTGGAGTTTGCACCCTGGTTACCAATTAACCAACTAGTAGAAATGGTCTATTTTTTATCCTCGCAAACCCTTTCATAGTTCAGAAAACTTCGATTTGATCCCCACTTATACTCCAGTGGGAAAAAAACTTCCAAGTTTTGGGCCTTTCTTAACTATAACCTCCCACTCCAGGTTTCATTTTGGCAAATCTTCATTGTACCCTTTCCATGGCTCTAACATCCTTCCTTTAATGAAGTGTCCAGAGTGGCACACAATATCCCAGCTGCAACCTAACTTCTTGTTACAGCTCAAATTCACTGCCTTGCTTTTGATTTCAGTATCCTTGCATGTAAAACCCAGAATTAAAATATCTTGCCTCTTAAAAGGAAAATTTAACATTATGGGATCATCACCAGAAGGACTGCAGCAGTTCAGAGAAACTTAAATAGAAATGCAGTGTCACTTACCACAGGCTGCAAGATCAGAGCTTTTGCAAGCATTGTTATCCACACACAGGCGTGGGACGTAAAGGACTGCAAAGTAAAACAAAATATTTCTTATTTTAGAAGATGAGCTCTAGGTACAAACGCCAATTCGTTATAAACACACCTTCATGCAAATTCTCTAGTAAATCAAATTTGTGTATTCAGAGAACCAATTTAGATCAGGACACAACTGACCTACTTCTTTATAGGCTATTGGATTCCAGAGGATAGAGCGAAAGTGATGAGGACACGAATCAGATGGTCACACTAATTGTTCTAACCCAATCAGCAATAATTATATTATCCCAGTTGAATGAGAAATTTGTGTTTTGTTTTCTCCTCCCCCTGCAACCCCAACTATTGCAAGAATGTTACTGACACATTGATCCATTTATGATATTCCCTTTAAAGCACAGGTTAGAAGATTAGTGGATGAACACTCAAATGTATATGCATTCTATTCTTAAGAGTGTTAAATATGTCAATACCTCTTAAAATAACCACAGAATGTTATATACAAACAAAAGTTTTGGTAGAGGTGCACACCCAAAACAACTGCCTGACCTGCTGAGTGTTTCCAGCATCTAAAGGATTTTGTAGTCATATTCTTACTCAGTTATACAACTTTGTCATAGCCACACCCAACACTCAAGAAGCTCCACACCATCCAGGATTGAGCAGTTCACTTGATTAGTACCCATGTCACTGGGTTCAATATCCATTCCCTTCCAACACCAGCATACTGTGGCTACATAAGAAATAGGAGCAGGAGTAGGCCATACTTCCCCTCAAGCTTGCTGTGCAATTCAATCAGATCATGGCTGATCTTCAACCTCAACTCCACATTCCTGCCTGATCCTCATATCCCTTGATTCCCCTGGAGTCCAAAAATCTATATCTCAGCCTTGAATATATTCAATGACTCCGCATCCACAGCCATCTGGGGTAGAGAATTCCAAAGATTCACAACCCTCTGAGTGAAGAAATTCCTCCACATCTCAGGCTTGAATGCTCACCCCCCCCCCCCATATCCTGCAATTATGCCCCTAGTTCTAGACTCTAGCCAGAGGGAACAATCTCAGCATTTACCCTGTCAAGCCCCCTCAGAATCTTATGTTTAAATGAAATCACCTCTCATTCTTATAAACTCCAGAGTATAGTCCCATTCTACTCAACCTCTTCATAGGACAACCCTCATCACAGGAATTAATCTAGTGAACCTTTGTTGCACCACCTCCAAGGAGAGTATATCCTTCCTTAAATAAGGAGACCAAAACTGTATGTAGTACTCCAGGTGAGGTCTCACTAAAGCCTTGTACAACTGTAGTAAGACTTCCTTACTTTTGTACTCCAACCCCCTTGCAATAAAGGCCCATTTGCTTTTCTAATTGCCTGCTGTACCTGCATGCAAACTTTGTGTTTCTTGTACAAGGACACCCAAGTCTCTCTGAACACTAACATTTAATAGTTTCTCACCATTTAAAAAATATTCTGTTCTTCTATTCTTCCTATAGAAAGTGAATAACCTCACATTTCCCCAAATTATACACCACTTGCCACCTTCTTACCCACTCACTTAACCTGTCCATATCCCTTTGCAGACTGTGACCTCCTCACTGCTTATTTTTCCACCCAGCTTTGTATTATTAGCAAATTTTGATACATTGTATGATCTACAGGATGCACTGCAGAAACTTATCAAGGTTACTTCAACTTACCAAGAAAAACAAGAGCAAGAATGTTAAGGGAACACCATAACCACTAAATCACACAACATCCTGACTTGGACATACATTGCTATTCCTTCACCAGTGGGTGAAATTCCTAGATTCCTAACACCATTATGGGAGTATCATCACCACAAGGACTGCAGCAGTTCATAGAAAAAAAGCCCATCATCTCAGGGCAACTAGGGCAGTAAATGCAGTCTTACCCATATCCCAAGAGCAAAAAAAAATCTTTGCAGCTGAATGGACAGCATGCAATCAAAAAGTTAGACCCTATCTTCATAAAGTGGTATTTGACAAAACTGGTTTGGGAAGAGAATAACAATTTTCACTAATTTGAAATCATCATAGGTGAAATTAAGAAAAATTACCTTTCAACATGATTAAATATTCAATGGAGTCAGAGTTTGCAAATACTTTGATAACAACAGCAGCTTTTAGGGAATGTTAGAAAGACAAAGCAGGTAGGAGAGACAGGTGTCTACCGTCTCAGAACTGTTCTGATGAAGGGCATACGTCCAAAACATTAATCTGTCTTTTCACTTTACAGATAATGACTGAGCTGTTGCGTATTTCCAACATTTGCAGTTTCAAATTTAACCATCTTTTTAAAAAGTCTTAAATTTCATTATTAAGCTCTACTCACACAGGGATAACCAATTCGGTACATTCTCAATTTACTGTTCCAGAAAAGACCAGGTAGAGTTATGAAAACTACGGCATTTATCTATGAATTTTAATTAATACACTGTCTCGAGAAGCTTTTGTCTGCTACAGTACTAAATGTAATCCCCATCCATTAGAAGATACTCACAAATTGCAACAGCGAGCAGCACCGTCGCTATGACAACAAACAGCACGACTGAAATTATCACAAGAATCTTTAAAGTTCTAGTACTTGGTATCAGGGTCTTGACTTTCTCAGTCCGCGGTGCTTCTATATTCATACTGTTCATTTTAATTGTTAGGACCAACTCTGACCGAAACCAAACTAAGTACCGATTTAAATAACCCGCCCCGCCCTATCTTCCTATTCACCACAACAGCCACTGCTCTCAACCCAAAACAGCCCATTTAAAGAGTGAGTTCACCTTATTTATAAAGGTGAGTGCGTGACACCGTTTGCCTCCAGGTTCACGTTGTAAAATTCCACGTGCTGAATCTGGTTTCCGGTGGGGACTTTTATTATTGAAGATGTTTCTTTCTGGCCATGCGGAAGACCTGTGAGCATGTAACATAGGCAGGTTTTAGGGTGAATGAAATAAAAGCAGGTAGAACAAGTTGGAGGATTTTTTTTTAAAAAAGGATGCATGTGCAGAAGAACTCCTGGAGCCAGCAGATTGTAAGGAAATAATGGGCCAGAAATCGCTCCCGAAATAACAGAGGAGCCCAACATCGCTCTCAGTTTTTAGCGGTGAATTGAAGGACCAAGTTCCCGCGTTTGCACACCGCGCAGTGAAACACGGAAATCGTGAACTTGCTGCTACTGGTTTGTCGACGGTATGACAGCTTCGAATTAAAGGGCCGTCACACGATGCAATCAGAGAAATCATTGAAAAAGCGCAAACTTGCTTATCTGCGCAGCTGAAAAGTAACTAATTACGCCACCAAACAGATATGCTTAAAAATACCAGGTCTAAATATAGGGGGCATGATTAAGAAGTTTGCAGATGATACAAAAATTGGCCGCGTGGTTGATAATGAGGAGGAAAGCTGTAGACTGCAGGAAGATATCAATAGCCTGGTCAGGTAGGCAGAAAAGTGGCAAATGGAATTCAGTCTGGAAAAGTGTGAGGTAATGCATATGGGGAGGGCAAACAAGGCAAGGGAATACACAATAAATGGGAGGATACTGAGAGGTGTAGAGGAACAAAGGGACCTTGGAGTGCATGTCCACAGATCCCTGAAAGTAGCATGACAGAGAGATAAGGTGGTTAAGAAGGCATATGGGATATTTTCCTTTATTAGCCGAGACATAGACTATAAGAGCAGGGAGGTTATGCTAGAACTGTATAAAAAACTAGTTAGGCCACAGCTTGAGTACTGTGTACAGTTCTGGTCACCACATTACAGGAAAGATGTAATTGCACTAGAGAGGGTACAGAGGAAATTCACAAGGATGTTGCCAGGACCGGTGAATTTTAGTTATGAGGAAAGATTGGATATGCTGGAGTTGTTTTCATTGGAACAGTGGAGGCTCAGGGGAGATTTAATTGAGGTATATAAAATTATGAGGGGCCCAGACAGAGTGGGTAAGAAGGACCTATTTCCCTTAGTCAATAACCAGGTGGCATAGATTTAAAGTAATTAGTAGAAGGATTAGAGGGGAGCTGAGGAGAAATTTTTTTACCCAGAGGGTGGTAGGGATCTGGAACTCACTGCCTGAAAGGGTGGTAGAGGCAGAAACCCTCATCACATTTTAAAAGTACTTGGATATGCACTTGAAGTGCCGTAACCTCAGGGTCACATACCAAAAGCTGGGAGCTGGATAGCTCTTTTTCAGCCGGCACAGATATGATGGGCCGAATGGCCTCCTTCTGTGCCGTAACTTTCTATGATTCTAAACTCTGTTTTAAACGTGCGGGTAGTCTTGATGACTGCCAAACAACTAAAAATTAACTTTTCAAAAGGTGGAGTCACATATCACTCCTTATTTTAATCGTTTATGGTTGTTGAAAAAAAAGTTAAAAATTAAAAAAAACATTTTTGTTTTTCCCTTCTGTCTCTGTAATTTAATTCAATTATTTCTTTGGCTTTTTATTTTAAAAAATTAACATTTTTATTTACAATGACATCCAGAATACTAACTTTAAATGAATGAAGTCTGCTTGCCAGCTTGAGCAATGCAACCTGATGCTGTGACCGGTGGGCACTGCAGGGACTGGAGTGCATCCTGGACCGAGATAATAAAATTATAATTTGAACACTTATTTTGGGTTTATTGGTTTACTGCACATGAACACACCCTAACCCCCCCTTCTTATAAAAGGGGGGCCGAAAACACAAAATAAAGAATAAAAAAACAAAGAAAAACCTGATTCTATGGACGTGACTTCTCTTCCTGACAGATTTTGTAGGCGTGTCTTCTCCTCATAGACGTTTCCATGGCAACTCACGCTGGATTGATAGCGCACATTTTGTTTAAAGTTCAAATTGAAGCAACTGAATGCCACAGATCCCGCAGTAAGTAATTTTGTTAATTAAATTCGCAAGAGCTGTGGTGAGCTTTGCCTCGTCGCTCTGCACGATTTCTGGTCCATAATCTTAAAACTACATTATAAAAATGCATAATATGAGAATGAAAACTTACATTGGATTTGTTATTCTACATTAATGAGCTGGATATGGAAATCAAATCTATTTTTGTCTTCAAATTTGTTTGAGACATTAAAATAGGGAGACCAGTGGAGATAGGATTTTAGCAAAAGATTTGTCGAATTTGGATTAGCTATGGAATTGAGCAGGCAAATTAATTTTAATACTGATTAATTTATGGTTTTGCTCATTGGTTGGAAAGGTATCACCTGGAATTGAATTGCTGCCGGAAAGTGTGAATGGTGGCTAATCAATTAAGAAAGCCTATTAGATTGTTGGGATATGTAATCTAAACTGTAGAGCACAAATCTGCAGAGATTAGAGTGAAGGCATTAGGGTGCACTTGACAGACCAACCTTGGATTTCTATGTTAAATTCTGGTCAATATGCCATAAATACATTTACATATGTTAAAGAGACTGCAGAGAAGATTGATCCCAAGCGCCACGGAAATGAGCTATAACGAAATATTAGAGAAGGTCAAGCTCTACAATCTTAAAAAGAAAGAAGTTAAGGAGGACCTTATTTAAGATACATAATCTAATATATGGTATAAACAAGGACAACCCAAAATACTTCAAAGAAGCATGGTTCAACCTTTTGGAGTAGAGGCTGGATCCATGTGCCTTAACTAAAGAAAGGACCATATATTTGATTCTATTGCTTATGGGTGAGGTATAATTATGTGCCTGACCCATAAGCAAAAAAAAGGTACTGCCCCTTGACATCCACTAGCATTATGATGCCCGAATCCACCACCATCAACATCCTGGGGGGTTACCATTGACCAGAAACTGAATGGGACCAGCCACATAAACACCATGGCCACTAGAGCAGGACAAAGGCTGGATATTCTGTGGCATGTGGACACACATCCGGACTCCCCAAAGCCGTTCTACCATCTACAACAACAAAAACAACAACTTGCATTTATATAGCGCCTTTAACATAGTAAAACACCCCAATGTGCTTCACAGGAGCGATTATCAAATAAAATTTGACACTGAGCCACATAAGAAGATATTAGGTCAGGTGACCAAAAGCTTGGCCAAATAGGTAGGTTTTAAGGAGCATCTTAAGGAGGAAGGAGGCAGAGAGGGTTAGGAGGGAATTCACGAGTTTAGGGCCTAGGCAGCTGAAGGCACGGCTGCCAATGGTGGAGGGAAGAAAATCGGGGATGCGCAAGAGGCCAGAACTGGAGGAACGCAGAAATCTCGGAAGGTGTAGGAATGGGAAGGCTATGGGGAGAGCTTTCTGCCTCTCCCTATAGCCTTCCCATTCCTCCTCTTCCGATATCCTTTGTTATCTCCCATTTCCTGTCTACTTTCTTGCTTTTCTTCCCTGCTGCTGTTCTTCATCCATTTCCAATTTGCCTTGTCCTGCTTTTCGTCTAAAATTCCTGTCCCCTTCTCATTCCTATCTCCCCACCAATGTCACTCCAAAGCTTTTACAAGTGATAAGTTGCTGCCCCATGGCTGCTGCCTAATCTTTGTGCATTTCACCGGCACTTTGATTTTCAAAATGCCATGAGTGTTTATGATTTATTTGTTAGCTCTTTGGCTGTGGAGGCGAGAGGCAGTGGCCAGGCACAGAGGTGGGAAGCAGTAAGCTTGGGACAGACATGAAGTAGGTATGGGGGCAGGGAGTGCGCCCAGCAAAGAGTTGAAGCAGACATGAGGTGGAAAACCATGGACCTGGGAAAGGGATACAGTGGGCCCTATGGCAGGCGGCAGCACAATTGGGAGAGG
This sequence comes from Heptranchias perlo, assembly GCF_035084215.1. NCBI lineage: Eukaryota > Metazoa > Chordata > Chondrichthyes > Hexanchiformes > Hexanchidae > Heptranchias > Heptranchias perlo. The sequence goes on along the minus strand of NC_090325.1, from coordinate 102,470,403 downwards.
AGGCACCAGCACTGGGCTTTAAAACATAACAAAAAGGAAAATTAAAATTTTCAAACTTTTAAATTCAAGCAAAAATCTTATCTTAAAACTGACCTGCAGTGCCACCGGGATGAGTTGATATGGGAGACGGACCTTGGGGATTAGCTGTGCCACCTGCCATTGGAAGGCCTGAAAATTAAGTCACAGTAAGTAGAGAAACCTATACAAGTCTTACAGTTAGATTTAAAAGGAATACTAGGCCTTATACCCTGTCACAACTGCCAGGTATGACAAAACAATGATACAAAGTAAGTTGACAATTAAAGGGAATGTGTACGAGATGCAAAACTTTTAATACATTTTAGATATTTTTAAATATTGTAATGTGAGCTGTCAGCACTTTGCTCATAGCTGTAAGTTTAAAAATTAACTTTTTTTTCACCCCACCCTTTTCCTTAGAGGGCTTTGACACTTTGCTAGGGTCAGATTTCATGCGTACCAGGCATCCATGTGCTTCGCCTAAGTGCCATTATTTATGTGTGAGCTTTGACAGTGAGTATCAGGAGGTCATTTAATTATTGGGAACATTACAGCTGAGCCCCATCTTAGCCACACAAGTTCACTTTCAGCAGAGGTTATGGGATAGAATATTTATTTAGCAACAGTTAAATGGCCCCCTATGGGAATCATAACACTGACGGTGGAATAATATTGTACAGTTGAGTGTCTAATTGAGGAAGTTTGCAAAAAAAGAAATCAAATTTAAAGAGCTGAATGACTTCAAGCAAATCCTTCCATTGTTTTGTTAGTCTACACACACCCAAGAAAGGTTTTAATAGTCTCAGGGATGGACTTTCCAGTATTTGGTCAAAACTACTGTTCATAGAATCATAGAATCTTACAGCACAGAAGGAAACCATTTGGCCCATTGTATCTATGTCTGCTATTTGAAAAAGCTATCCGATTAGTCCCACTCCCCTGCTCTTTCCCCATAGCCCTGCAAATTTTTCCTTTACAAGTACATATCCAATTCCCTTTTGAAAAATAGTATTGAATCTGCTTCCACCACCCTTTCAGGTGGTGCATTCCAGATCGTAACAACTCGCTGCATAAAACGATTTTCCTCATCTCCCCCCTGGTTCTTTTACCATTTACCTTAAATCTGTATCCTCTGGTTACTGACCATCCTGCCAATGGAAACAGTTTCTCCTTATTTACTCTATCAAAACCCGTCATAATTGTAAACACCTTTATTAAATCACCCCTTAATTTTCTCTCTTCTAAGGAGAACAATCCCAGTTTCTCTAGTCACTCCAGTTGACGAAAGAAAAAAGAAAGAAATTTATATGACGCCTTTCACGACCTCAGATGTCCCAAAGCACTGTACAGCCAATGTAGTACTTTTGAAGTGTAGTCACTGTTGTAGGAAACATGGCAGCCAATTTGCGCACAGCAAGGTCCCACGAACAGCAATGTGATAATGACCAGACAATCTGTTTTAGTGATGTTGGTTGAGGGATAAATATTGGCCAGGACACCGGGGAGAACTCCCCTGCTCCTCTCTGAACAGTGCAATGGGATTTTTTATATCCACCTAGGTTTAACGTCTCATCCGAACGACAGCACGACCGACAATGCAGCACTGGAGTGTCAGCCCAGATTTTGTGCTCAAGTCTCTGGAGTGGGACTTTAACCCACAACCTTCTGACTCAGAGGCGAGAGTGTTATTACTGAGCCATGGCTAAGTCGTTGTACCTAGGGAAAAACTCATTAGATGCAAATAAAAGGCCTTGAATAGTACTCTTAAAAAAAGAGTAATTAAATAGCATATTGAATATCTTAAGCAAACTACTCATGCAATTTTTTTTTTACCGGAACAGCTATTAATATTCCTCACCTGCAGGAATGTACTTGTAACGTATATTTCCCTACATTATATGGTACATAGAAATACATGGAAGTTAAAGCACAGAAACTAGCCATTTGGCCCAACCGGTCAATGGCATTTTTCTTGCATATGAACAAATAGTTCTAATCACATTTACCCACCTTGTTCCTATATCCCTTCAACCCCTTTTCTTTCATCCACCTATCCAATCCAATTTTGAATGTTAACATAGGTTCTGCCATCTGCTACCACGTCCTCACCAACTCTGTCCTGACATCTTACCTGCACAACAACCAGTACAGAGAAACCCACTCTTGAAGAATTAGACAGACAGAAGGTTCGTCATTCAGTGAGTCATTGAGCAGTAGTGAGAATGAGGACTTGGGAGTGGAAGAGAGAGAGAGAGAGAGAGTGCCTTTCCTCCATGGAGGGAGAAGAAATGACCACCGTTGGCTGAGCAGCCTAGATTTGGCTGACTTGGCAGGATGGGGACTGAACTGGAAACTGGAAAATGCCGACATACCTAGTTCGAAGGCTGAGCCGGGAATGCACAGATTTACAGGCCGAATCTGGACGCCGAATAGAGGTGACAGACATTCCTGGGAATGAAATGGAAGTGGTCCCCTAAAATCACATTGGCCGACCGCAAAATGTTTGGTGGGGGGTGGTGACATGACCCCTGCCACCCCCCCACTGGCTCTATCTCTTCATAACATCAAAATAAAGGTACTCTCATTGAGAAATCCATGTCCAGAGCTGAGTAAAGTTAGGAGCAAAAGTGCTGACTGAACCCCTCAGGTACTAAAAAGATCGCTATGCAGTCATAGTAATACCAACCTTCAGTAGCAGCATACATAATGGCCTCTTCAGTGTGGTATCCACCTCTGGTATACTTTGCAACAGCTCTTACCACCAATGATATAGTGACAGTAATTATTTGGGTAGAAATGGAGGGGAATGAGACGGAGGTGTTATCAATGGCCTCTTGACCTGATTTAAATGTAATAGAATGGACCTCTGGTGGGTCTTAAAGGGAACTGGCATTTTTTTGGGAAGTGAGACAAGTGCAGTTTTATTTTGTGGCAGATTTGAGGTAGTAACCTTTAAGCATTTTACTCTGCTTACCACTCCTAATCAACCCCAGCGTGTGTAGTATTTCAGAGGAGAATCCAGGCCCTAATGTCTAGGTTCATATATGAACCATAGAATACTAGAGCAAAGTAACAGGTCATTTGGCCCATCACGTTTGTGCTGGTGGTTTTCTCCACATGAGCCCCTACTCTAATCCCACTCTTCTATTTTTAACCTTTACTATTAATCTTTTTCAAGTAACTATCTAACTTTCTTTTAAAAGCGTTAATGGACTCTGCTTCAACAACAGCTTTTGGCAGATAATTCCACATTCTAACCACCCTTTGTGTAAGGACATTTTCTAATCTGCCCTTTAATTCTTTTTGTGATTGTCAACTTCCCCATCAAAGACATCAGCCAGACTGAGAGGGCAGTGGGTTTCTACTCTCTGGCTGGCTTACCACAGGTGCAGGGTGCAATTTATTACACACATGTAGCAATCCAAGCACCTCCACATGAGCCAGGACTGTTCATCAACAGAAAAGGATATCACTCCTTATACTGCATTAAACACACCTACCAACAGAAACCTGGCTCTTCGCTGGTCTAGGCTACACTGATAATTTTATGAAAACAAGAAATTGACTGCATGTCTTAAAAAATAGAAATAAAAACAGAAAAATTATTTGATCAGTTATGTGATTTGAATCCAACTGAAGATTTATGCTGATTTTTTTTGAATAATAGGAAAATTTGTGAATGCTTCAAGCCTGAAATAAAAACAGGATATGCTGAAAATATGCAGCAACTTAGAAGGAGAAAGACAGGTTAACATTTTGGTTGGGATGCTTCATCATTATAGGTTTGATGAAGAGTCCCACCCAAAATGTAACCCTTTCTCCTTCTGACCTGCTGTGTATTTCCAGCATTTCCCCTTTATCTTCATGTATAATTCATGTATTAAATAGCAGTGACGGCTGGTGACCTTTTTGACAGGGGAGGCACAGCTGTACATTCCTAACCAAGCCACCGTGTCACCATGACAATGGACCTCTCGTGCATGCGCAATGCTTTTTATTTTCTTGTCCATGGCTATATTTTATTATAAGGAGAGGAAGCCAATAATCACTTTGACAAAGCCAACTCCTTTTCTTGAACTCCATCCCTTCCTCTAATCTCACAGCCCAGGTTTCTCTATCCCTCTCCCACCCATGGGCTCCGGCTCTGAGCCAGCTCACTGCTCACTTGGCAGCCCTTCTTCTGAAATCACACCACCACGATGTGAAGCACAGCCCCACTGCTCTGCTCCACCTTGTTCACTCAACAGCAACACCGACTCCCTGCTCACACATGTGCAAAAAATTCTAGGGGAGTCAGTGCCTCACTTGTCTCACCCAACATGCCACCTCTGTTGAATTGTTGAATATCTTGCAATGAGTTGCAAAGCACTCTCTTAATTGAAAGCTCCACGCCATATGGATCAGATCAAAGCTCTGCAGTCCTGCCACATCCAGTCATGAATGGTGGTGGGCAATTAAACAACTAACGGGAGGAGGAGGCTCTGCAAACATCCCCGTCCTCAATGATGGCGGAGTCCAGCACGTGAGTGCAAAAGACAAGGCTGAAGCGTTTGCAACCATCTTCAGCCAGAAGTGCCGAGTAGATGATCCATCTCGGCCTCCTCCCGAAATCCCCACCATCATAGAAGTCAGTCTTCAGCCAATTCGATTCACTCCACGTGGTATCAAGAAACGGCTGAGTGCACTGGATACAGCAAAGGCTATGGGCCCCGACAACATCCCAGCTGTGGTGCTGAAGACTTGTGCTCCAGAACTACTCCCAATCATCAGCAAAGTGATGGAAGGTGTCGTCGACAGTGCTATCAAGTGGCACTTACTCACCAATAACCTGCTCACCAATGCTCAGCTTGGGTTCCGCCATGACCACTCGGCTCCAGACCTCATTACAGCCTTGGTCCAAACATGGACAAAAGAGTTGAATTCCAGAGGTGAGGTGAGAGTGACTGCCCTTGACATCAAGGCAGCATTTGACCGAGTGTGGCACCAAGGAGCCCTAGTAAAATTGATGTGAATGGGAATCAGGGGGAAAACTCTCCAGTGGCTGGAGTCATAGCTAGCACAAAGGAAGATGGTAGTGGTTGTTGGAGGCCAATCATCTCAGCCCCAGGGCATTGCTGCAGGAGTTCCTCAGGGCAGTGTCCTTGGCCCAACCATCTTCAGCTGCTTCATTAATGACCTTCCCTCCATCATAAGGTCAGAAATGGGGATGTTCGCTGATGATTACACAGTGTTCAGTTCCATTCGCAACCCCTCAAATAATGAAGCAGTCCGAGCCCGCATGCAGCAAGACCTGGACAACATCCAGGCTTGGGCTCATAAGTGGCAAGTAACATTCGCACCAGATAAGTGCCAGGCAATGACCATCTCCAACAAGAGAGAGTCTAACCACCTCCCCATGACATTCAACGGCATTACCATCGCCGAATCCCCCACCATCAACATCCTGGGGGTCACCATTGACCAGAAACTTAACTGGACCAGCCATATAAATACTGTGGCTAAAAGAGCAGGTCAGAGGCTGGGTATTCTGCGGCAAGTGACTCACCGCCTGACTCCCCAAAGCCTTTCCACCATCTACAAGGCACAAGTCAGGAGTGTGATGGAATACAGCTCCAACAACACTCAAGAAGCTCGACACCATCCAAGATAAAGCAGCCCGCTTGATTGGTACCCCATCCACCACCCTAAACATTTACTCCCTTCACCATCGGCGCACATTGGCTGCAGTGTGTACCATCCACAGGATGCACTGCAGCAACTCGCCAAGGCTTCTTCGACAGCACCTCCCAAACCCACGACCTCTACCACCTAGAAGGACAAGGGCAGCAGGCACATGGGAAAAACACCACCTGCACGTTCCCCTCCAAGTCACACACCATCCTGACTTGGAAATATATCGCTGTTCCTTCATCGTCGCTGGGTCAAAATCCTGGAACTCCCTTCCTAACAGCACAGTGGGAGAACCGTCACCACACGGACTGCAGCGGTTCAAGAAGGCGGCTCACCACCACCTTCTCAAGGGCAATTAGGGATGGGCAATAAATGCCGGCCTCGCCAGCGACTCCCACATCCCATGAACGAATTTAAAAAAAATTAGGGTTGCCAACTCTGGTTGGAGGTATTCCCGGAGGTTTGATAACATAGCGTTCTGACCATGTGATGTCTGACCACGTGACCCCTGCAAATGTTATTTTATTTATCTTATAAAGGTTGGGTCTCCCTGTAGTTGAGTATCTTCTCATTGAGTATCTTCTCTCATGGTTCTGAGCCAACAGCTGTTGTGTGAGAAGTTCCAAAAACCAGGGAGCCATGTGAACAGGCGAAGATAGGAAACCAAGGGCTGGGAAGAAAGGAATCTGAAGGCGGGGGAGCAATTTGCAGAGGGGTAACCAGAGATGGGAGGAACTTTAATTTCTCCAGTAATTAATAGTAACTCACTGAAATTGCACTGATAACTAATAGTAATACTGGTAAAAACTTTTTTTAGTGATGTCGGTTGAGGATGAAAATTGGACAGGACTCCCCTTGCTCTTCTTCAAATAGTGCCATGGGATCTTTTATGTCCACCTGAAAAGGCAGATGGGGCCTTGGTTTAAAGTCTCATGCTGAAAGACAGCACCTCCAATAGTGCAGCACTCCCTCAGTTCAGCATTCAGTTGTCAGCCTGGTTTATGTGCTCAAATCTCTGGAGTGTGGCTTGAACCCATAACCTCTGAATCTGAGGTGAGAATGCTACCACTGAGCCAAGGCTGACACTCAATTTTGTTCTTTTGTGGAGAACTGCAATGTAGCCAGTCACTGTATGTTTGGAGGTATTTAGCAACTGAAGTGAAGAACGCTATTCTTTCCAGTCTATTGTCCTTCACAGTGTGTATCACAACATTGTAGATATCTTGCTGAAGGCAGCCCTGATAATATCTGTTCTTTCCTTTAGGCCTTGGATCAAGGAGGTCTGTGACTTCTCATTGGCCTTTCTAATAGACCCTCAATCAGTGCAAATGCTGCATTCTCTTTGGTGACTGTTAACACGCTGGTGATTCAGTAACTTGTAGAGCTTAAGTGGTTGATATGGTTCTACATACAAATGGCTCTGTATCCGCCATGGCCTGGTCAGTAGTGGTGATTGTGTGAGTGGTGGTTGTGTGAGTGGCTTCCAGGGAGTGGTGTGGTTAGGGCTATGATTTGTCACAATATGATATCCCAGGCCAAATCCTGTAAATTTATACACTTTACAGGTAGGAATTTCTTTTTTATTGAACACTTTTTTAAAAGAACAATGATGACTAATACCTTCAGAGAGCTTTACTGTAACCAATAAAAAATTATAATTATTGGTGATATATTCAGGAAGTTACTGCCTAGAGGACTATGTTTTGTGCGCCATGACGGTAAATAATTTGTAGTAGCTGCGTCAAAGGTATGAATAGAGTGATAGCAAATAACTTGCCCTATGTAATGCATCAATGCTTTGCAGTGCAGACAGTCCCAATCATTCTGTGGGAAGAGAAATGGTAGAAGATGGTGTACACTCACACATTATGTGCAGAAATTGAACCTAAAGCATGTAATTATAGGTAATGGCATGTTTACCAAATATTATTCTTGTCTAAGGTTCATGTCAGTTAAGATGTGTTAAATAACATGATATAGAAAGGACGGTACTACATTTAGCATCATGTATGCCCAGGTCAGACTCAGTTTCTCCTCCAGGCTCTCAAAGCTATATAAAAGCTTTTTATATAAAAGCTTTCTCCAGCTCTCCTTGCCAGTTTCCCAAGTTCCACCCAAAAATTTTGAAAACTCTATGCCTGGACCTTAGCCCACACTAAGTACTACTGCCACCCCAGTCATCACTGACCTCCATTGGTTCCCCATTTCTGTACACACTTAATTTCAACATCTTCATCCACATTTACATCTCCCTGCACAGCCTTAGCCCACTCTACCTCTGCAACTGCCTCTAGCTCTATAACACAGTTCACAGCCTCTGCTCTTCTAGTTCTAGCCTACTGTGCATCCCCTATCCCTCCGCTTTGTCATCATTGGCAAAGCCTTCAGCTATCCCGCCTTGCCATTTGGAACCCCCTCCCCTAACCCCAGCAATAAGTTATATCTCCCTCCACCATCAAAAATCTTCTGAGTGTTTCTGTTAAAATAGACTACAAACCATTACAATGAGGGAGCAGTTGATGCAGAGCTGAGACCCAGCATGCTGACTGCTCCTACTGAGTTGCTTGGAAACACATAGTAGGCCTGCATTCAAGATAAACATAGGGCCTATGTTGAACAGTCACTTACCTCCATACCCACACCATTAGATGGTGGTATGTTTTGATTGGACCAACAATTGTCTGCCTTGTAATCTCCCAGTGAGCACATGGTAAAATCAATGCCACCTGCAGTGGAAACCTCAGTTACAGAGGCCATGGGCATGGTGGGAGCATCTCTTTCATGAATGCTTCCATTGCTGCTTTGGAAGCTTTGGGGCCCAACCTTCAAACTGCAGTCATGGTTGGCTCTAGCTCAATTGGAGAATGGTTTCAGGTAACTAAGGTGGGGATTTCAAAATCTCATAGATGCTCACCTACTTTTTATGCTCACAAAAATAAATGGACATCATGAGGCGATGCTCTCTACTAGTGGTATGTTCGGAGTAGCGCAGGAGCACCTGGCGGTCACTCATGTCAATGGCAGTATGTGCCAATTGGTAGAAGAAATCATTTATCACTCCCCACAGCAGCAAATATTCCTAGCAAAAGCCATTGGGCCTGAGTGATCTCCATTTCCTATTCTAAATGTAGTATTTTCAGTTTGGCCACTGCTGAATTTTCTGGAGAGTACCTCACAACTTCAATACCACTAGAGAGACGAGCACGACAGTGTCCACCATCAGGCTGAGTGATCATGCTGGAAATATAATCATGGGTAGCGGGGGAAGACAAAATAATCTAGGAGAGCAGGAGAGAGATAAGTCAGGCAAGGAAGGTGAAATTAAAATGTGACATCAAATTATCATGGTAATAGTCTTAGTCACAGAGCTTTAGTGATGACAAACAATGCAAATATTGTATGGATTGCTTATTTGTGCAATCAACAAGTTTGCTCATTAGGTCCAAACAAGAAGATACACCAGAATGATACCAGGGCTTAAAGGGTTAAATTATGAGGACAGGTTGCATAAACTTGGCTTGTATTCCCTTACGTTTAGAAGGTTGACGGGTGATCTAATTGAGATATTTAAAATGATAAAGGGTAGATACAGGGAAACCATTTCCTCTGGTGGGAGAATCCGGAACAATGGGCATAATCTTAAAATTAGAGCTAGGCCATTTAGGAGTGAAATCAGGCAACACTTTTTCACACAAAGTGTAGTGGAAATCTGGAACCCGCTCCCCTAGAAGGCAGTGGATGCTGGGTCAAATGAAATTTTGAAAAGTGAGATCGATAGATTTTGTTAGGTAAAGGTATCAAGGGATTTGGGACAAAGGCGGGTAAATGGAGTTGAGGTACGGATCAGCCATGATCTAACTGAATGGCGGAACAAGCTCGAGGGACTGAATAGCCTAATCTTGTTCCTATGTATAGGGGATATTTATTTCCTTGTATTTGGGATAATGTCTTCATGTCCACTGACTTTCATCCTTATATATCTTTTGTTACGGTCAGAAGGTAGTCTGGAGATAACAAAAAAAGGCATTTATTTTGAGTTATCTCAACAAACTGATTTAAAAATTCTGGTAGATGTCTGGTAAATACAATCTCTAGTGTGGTACTGAGCCATAGAGACCACAAAGGTTCCAGGTTCAAACCTTCCAGTTATCTACCTCTGAAATTTTACTAACCCATGTTTCCAGATGGAGTTTGTTGTTTAAGCGTTGCCCTCATTTGCGAGTCATGTGATTTGTAGCATTTTTTTGATACTCACAATTCACACTGGAAATTTAAACCTATAGAAAACTATATTTAGTTTTCCACATGAATCGTGTACATTAAAAAAGCTTCTATAAATCATGGGACTCTTGAATGACTCACAGTCACTACTGCTGTAGTTTGAATATTTTCACTGGATTTATCCCCTCCACATCGGTTTTTCTTCTCTCGCCCCTTACCTATTGGGGTATGATTCAGTGGGTCCCTTATAGCTCTGCAGAAACTCACTCAAGTTGCTGTCCTTCATGTGAGCCTAGACAGTAAGTATTGGCCGACTATGCAACTATGAAGGGCATTACAGACAAGGCATCTGGGCTCAAATTATAAAGGCACCTTAATCAGGTAATGTTTGTGTAATGGGGGTCTTTAATTTCCTAGGCGTTCAATAGTCTAATGATGAATCTATCGTTTATCTCAATCTAGGATCCCTTTCTGACTGATTTTACTCACTATCAGGCCAACGGGCGCAACTGCCTGTTTGTCAGGTTCAGTGAGATTGTCGGAATGAACCTCCTGCAGGAGAGGACAGGGCAGCTAAAAGATTTGTAAGTATCATAAACGATTGTTTCCTAACACAGCATGCTAGTGAGGAAACTAGGAGTAATCGGTTACTTGATTTAGGTTGTCGTAGTGATCCTGATTCTGTATCAGACCTCCGTGTAGGGAACATCTGGGCAACAGTATTATTAGATTCAACTTGATCAGACAAACCAAAGTTGAAGAGAATTTAATGCTGGTTCTAAATTTCAGGAGGGCTAGATTTGCAAAAATGGCAGAAGATTTGAATCGGGTCGATTGAGCAACCCTACTAGACGGATATTACCAACGCAGGAGAAACCATCCTAATGCAAAAGGAAGCCGCATATGTCCCTAAAGGCAAAAGAAGGGCCAAAGCCAAAGGGCTAACTGGTCATGTGCAAGGACAAATGAGACTTAAACAAAAAGACTAAAAGAAAATAGCTCCCAGGAGAACAGGAGTAAGCGTCGAACTCAGCGCAAGGCAACACAAGCTAACAGAGCAGCCAAAAGGTCACTGGAGAAGATGATAGTGGATAACTGTGGTAGCAATAGTAACATCTTTTTCGCTATGTTAGGAGTCAGAGGCTATTAAGGACTGCACAGGGTTGTTGAAGGATTCCTGAAGGCAGATTCAGGAGAACTCCCACGATATGGTAGAGGTTTTAAATGGCTACTTTGCATCAGTCTTCCCTCCAATAGATGATGCTCAGTTACCAATATTGCAATGCACAATTGACTCTGAAATTGTGTCAAAGTGGATCTGATATAGTCCTGGATAGAATAAGGGGTCTCAAAACAGATCAGCCTACTGCTCCTGAGGGCATTCACCGAGGGTGCGCAAATAAATGGGAGCTGTGCTCAGCAATCCCCTATCTTATATAACAGCTCACTAGGGTCTGGGATTGTTCCAATCAACTGGCGAAAAGCCCAGTGGCAGGCAGGGCTGTCCCACTGCTAGATGTAGTATACGGGTACACTCAGTGACTAACTGTCTGCTGAAGTGTAGAAATGAAGGCAGGTCTTTTCTGACAATGCCCAAGTAGTTGTGTTTGGATTGTATGATGTAATTCCTGGGCTGCCTACAAATGGGTGCCAGATGCCTGCTGTGCCAGTGCACCAGCCTCTCCTCCTTCTTCAGGAATTTTTCTTCCTCCTCTAAATCCAAACAAGCCTTTTGCCAGTCTAATGGAATGCCCATGGTTAGCAGGGGTGAAATGGTGGCAGTGGAAGAAGTGCAGAATTGAAGAAAAATGACAACAGGTGGCAAGAAAAAAAAGAGAAGCTCTAATGCACAAAGTTTACTTCTTCAAGCCAAAATGCAGCAATCAACGCAGGTCTCAGTAATATGGCAACCTAGCTTTAAGTGGTAGCGTTTTGCAATGAACAGCTTGCAGACCTTCAAGCACCTGTTTTTTGCAGGTACTCAGCAAATCAAGACCTGTACTGAAAAATTGCATGGGGAATCCAAAATGATACCAACTTGTATCAGCAGAAAATGCTGGGAATACTCAGCAAGTTAGGCAACATCTGTGGAGAAAGAAACAGAGTTAACGTTTCAGGTCGTTTCACTTCTGATGAAAGGTGATCATTCTGTTTTTATTTCAGATTTCCAGCATCTGCAGTATTTTGCTTTTGACCAATTTGTATCAGTTGCATTGATTTGTAGTGTAAGGAACCCAGTGCATATACAAAGTGCTACCTCCAAAACTTAAAATTCTTGGTATTTTTCAAATATCTATCCACTTCCCTTTGAAAAGCTATTATTCATTCTACTTCCACCATTGTTTCTGGTAGAGCATTCCATGTACTAAAATCAGTCTGTGTAAAAACAATTCTCCCAATCTCTCCCTTCATTATTTTGATGATACTCTTAAATAGTCACCGACACATTGACCAGTGGAAATTGTTTTTCCTTATTAACTTTATCAAAACTCTTTTATCATTTTGAACACCTCTATCGGTTCTCTTCTTAATCTGTTCTAATGAAACCAGCCCTCATCTTTGGTATCAGCTTAATGAATCTCTTTTGCAGCCTCTTCATGGCCTTGACATCCTAAAATGAGGCAATCAAAAACTGAATGCAATATTCTAACTGCAGAGTAGCCAATGATTTATATAGGTTTAGCATTATCTCTTCGCTAACACTAGCACAGACTAAGAACATAAGAAATAGGAGCAGGAGTAGGCCAATCAGCCCCTCGAGCCTGCTCCGCCATTCAATAAGACCGTGGCTGATCTGATCCTAACCTCAAATCTAAATTCATGTCCAATTTCCTGCCCGCTCTCCGTTACCCCTAATTCCCTTTACTTCTAGGAAACTGTCTATTTCTGTTTTAAATTTATTTAATGATGTAGCTTCCACAGCTTCCTGGGGCAGCAAATTCCACAGACCCACTACTCTCTGAGTGAAGAAGTTTCTCCTCATCTCAGTTTTGAAAGAGCAGCCCCTTATTCTAAGATTATGCCCCCTAGTTCTAGTTTCACCCATCCTTGGGAACATCCTTACCGCATCCACCCGATCAAGCCCCTTCACAATCTTATATGTTTCAATAAGATCGCCTCTCATTCTTCTGAACTCCAATGAGTAGAGTCCCAGATAGGCTAAACATCGAGTTAATATTATTATTTAATTTGACAAGTTTCCCTTTTCTTTTGTATGATTTGCGTGTTTATTAGTTGATTAAGAGGGCACAATTTGGGTTGATGACACTGGGGCAACCCAGTGTCTCCTAACTGGTTTATTAAAGATGTGGAGATGCCGGTGATGGACTGGGGTTGACAATTGTAAACAATTTTACAACACCAAGTTATAGTCCAGCAATTTTATTTTAAATTCACAAGCTTTCGGAGATTTTCTCCTTCCTCAGGCAAATGTTTTTTCCTTCGTCAGGCAAAACATTTGCCTGAGGAAGGAGAAAATCTCCGAAAGCTTGTGAATTTAAAATAAAATTGCTGGACTATAACTTGGTGTTGTAAAATTGTTTACAATTGGTTTATTAAAAGAAGCATTCTATGACAGTCAACATTGGGGAAATGTTTGCGAAAAGTGACATTAATGATCATTGATACAGACAAACATATTTAGAGATACAGAGCTGTGATTTCTATGTATACTTTAATCAAAGAGTCACACAGGTCAGGTCTGTGCATAAAGGAACACGTGGACAGGCGGGGCCCTGCAGCACAGCTCGCGAGCGGATTAAAATAGAACGGAGAATCAACACCCAGAAACCATTGTGATCTCAGCTGCCCGTTCAAACGTCACCCGCGCTCCAAACGCCGCTGATGACGGATCAGAAAACGGCGTCACGACTTCTGCACCTCGCGCTGTTGTGGCGTGTTTTGTTTTTTGGGCAGGGCGCGCGCTTTCTCTCGGTAGAGTTTTCATTTCGAACCCACTCTCCATTTAACGGTTTTTTTATGTTAATGAGGGGGAGGGGTTTGGTAAGATGTCGTCGCGCGAGTGACGTCGGCGGAGGGTCACGTGCCTTTGTTGTGGCAGTTGGCGGGCCCCGGGCGTTGTGCTGACGGAATGAATGAATGGGAATGTCGGAGGCTGCGGGAATCGAGCTGATCATCAACCAGGATGCGGAGTCCAAAGCCCCCATGTGCCCACATGGTAAGGACAGAGGGCGGCGGGTAAGGCGGGCGGTGCAGCGGAGCCCCAGAGCTCGGCCCAGTGCTGGCTTCGTGCACACAGCAGGCGGGGGAAGCGGTGCAGCTTTTATTGTTTAAAAACACAAGCTCACCTGGAAGCAAAAAGCAAAAAAATTGCAGATGCTGGGAATCTGAATTAAAAACAGAAACTCCTGCAAACACTCAGCAAGTCAGGCAGCATTTTTAAAATTCGTTCGTGGGATGTGGGCGCGGCTGGCGAGGCAGGCATTTATTGCCCATCCCTAATTGGCCTCGAGAAGGTGGTGGTGAGCCGCCTCATTGAACCGCTGCAGTCCGTGTGGTGACGGTTCTCCCACAGTGCTGTTAGGAAGGGAGTTCCAGGATTTTGACCCAGCGACGATGAAGGAACGGTGATATATTTCCAAGTCGGGATGGTGTGTGACTTGGAGGGGGACGTGCAGGTGGTGTTGTTCCCATGTGCCTGCTGCTCTTGTCCTTCTAGGTGGTAGAGGTCGTTGGTTTGGGAGGTGCTGTCAAAGAAGCCTTGGCGAGTTGCTGCAGTGCATCCTGTGGATGGTACACACTGCAGCCACAGTGCGCCAGTGGTGAAGGGAGTGAATGTTTAGGGTGGTGGATGGGGTGCCAATCAAGTGGGCTGCTTTGTCCTGGACGGTGTCGAACTTCTTGAGTGTTGTTGGAGCTGCACTCATCCAGGCAAGTGGAGAGTATTCCATCACACTCCTGACTTGTGCCTTGTAGATGGTGGAAAGGCTTTGGGGAGTCAGAAGGTGAGTCACTCGCCGCAGAATACCCAGCCTCTGACCTGCTCTTGTAGCCACAGTATTTATATAGCTGGTCCAGTTAAGTTTCTGGTCAATGGTGACCCCCAGGATGTTGATGGTGGGGGATTTGGCAATGGTAATGCTGTTGAATGTCAAGGGGAGGTGGTTAGACTCTCTCTTGTTGGAGATAATTGTAAACAATTTTACAACACCAAGTTATAGTCCAACTATTTTATTTGAAAATCACAAGCTTTCGGAGGCTTCCTCCTTCCTCAGGAAGGAGGAAGCCTCCGAAAGCTTGTGATTTTCAAATAAAATAGTTGGACTATAACTTGGTGTTGTAAAATTGTTTACAATTGTCAACCCCAGTCCATCACCGGCATCTCCACATTGTTGGAGATAGTCATTGCCTGGCACTTGTCTGGCACGAATGTTACTTGCCACTTATGAGCCCAAGCCTGGATGTTGTCCAGGTCTTGCTGCATGCGGGCACGGACTATTTCATTATTTGAGGGGTTGCGAATGGAACTGAACACTGTGCAATCATCAGCGAACATCCCCATTTCTGACCTTATGATGGAGGGAAGGTCATTGATGAAGCAGCTGAAGATGGTTGGGCCTCGGACACTGCCCTGAAGAACTCCTGCAGCAATGCCCTGGGGCTGAGATGATTGGCCTCCAACAACCACTACTATCTTCCTTTGTGCTAGGTATGACTCCAGCCACTGGAGAGTTTTCCCCCTGATTCCCATTGACTTCAATTTTACTAGGGCTCCTTGGTGCCACACTTGGTCAAATGCTGCCTTGATGTCAAGGGCAGTCACTCTCATATCTGTGGTGAGAGAGAAATGTGGGGTTAACCTTTCAGGTGGATGACCTTTGGTCAGAACTGGAAGTTGTTACAAATGAGTTCATGTGTACCATCTTCCAGTTCTGACCAAAGGTCATGGCCCTTGAACGTTACCAATACGTTTCCCTCCACAGATGCTGCCCGACCTGCTGACTTTCCGGCATTCTCTGTTTTTTATTTAATTTGAAAGCAGCCGCTTGGCTCGCTTCCAGGAGGTAGTCAATGTGTGGCTGACAGCTTGTGCTTTAAGGCAGAGCTGTCAGCATCATCAGAGAAATGTTGGGAGTGCCATTTATGTGAAGGATGAACAGAAATAAGTGAGCTACTGCATTTTAAAACCGAGACGGGGGCATCTCACTGCAAGTGACTGAGGCACAAGAAGTCTGGGAAGATTTCCTGTAGAGATTAGCCATCTGTCTCAGTCATGAACATCAGACCCAACTGTAAACTAAGAAATCAGACCCATTCTTTTGTTAAAGTTGAGCATTAAAGACTGATTTTGTTTTTTTTAACGTGTTATGAAACTGTAATGCAGGAAAGCAGTGTAAAAATTGGCATCAGGGACAATTCTTGGATTTGGATTTGGAGTGGAGAGGGGATCATAATTTTTGAGGATGTCTTCCTCATTTGCTCCACCGTGTAACAATGCACATACAAAAATAAAAAGGGTGTGGAAAGGGTAATAAACCTGGGCCATCCTCAACAATCTCCCAATGTTACTAGCAGAGTAGGACTTATGCAAAAAAAATAAACCATTCCTGTCACAATGCCATTAGTGTTCGTGTCACTATATTGTCCCCATCCAAACAGCAGAACACAGCATAAACAAATGAATGCAAGTAACAAATTTGAGACTATTTATTTCAGGATGTTGCTCCTTTTATTTTTCCTTCTCCTCTTACGGTTGACCAGCCCCACCTGCATCTTCCCCGAGCCATATTCCCTGTATTCAGGAGGGTAAGATGGATGACTTTGTAGACCAAAACTAAAACTGCCTTTGGTCAGTTGCTTGGAGGTACAAAAGGGTGTTGGACTTGGTGTGTCTCACCGATACATCACTGGTGCAATGAAAATCTACTGGAATGAGTTTTTGAAGTCTGTCAAGAAATTGAAGAGCCTGGAAGGCTGATGATTCCTTTTTAAAAGTTTGGTGTGAATTGTGTTGTGAATTACATGTCCTGAACAGCTCAGGAATTATCTGACACAATGGAAAAGACTATTTCAGCTGCAGTTGCTGTACAGTGCAGGCTTTTCCCCAGCAGTTTTATCTTGTGTTCATCTCTCAGTGGGAGTTTGCATAAGCAGCCTGAGTCTTCTGTGATCTGAAATCTGCACCCTTTTATGGGTTAGCATGCAAAGATTTAATAATTAATCGTGAAATACTGCTCACTGGAGAATACATGTTCTCCTGTTCCTTCAGAAGGCAGAAAATAACACATCATCAGACCAGTGTCTATAGGTTAAAACTACTTGGTCCGATTTAACCTATAAAATAAATTGCAGAACCAATTGTGTATTATTGTTATAAAATAATCCTCTAACTTGTAATAAGCAATGTCACAGGGGGTCAGCTGACCCCTTTTAGAACAAGGTTTAGTCTGATAAGTAATAGGTTTTCTGGAGGAAGCAGCCTGTTGGTACACCTTCATGCTGAAATTTTATATGTGGATGATGTGAATTCTAGTTCATCCATGAAGTTCTAATGCATTTGCCAGAACTAAAGCACTTGAGCTGTGATTTATGCAATGTTGCTTCTTTTGTGTTATGGCAAATTCTATTCAAGTAAACAAAAAAAGTTTGACAACTCTTACACCTTGTGAGCTGAGATATTAATGTCTGGATATTGCAGTTTCCTACATATTATTTCCCCCTAAATGCCAGTGGGTTTGTGTGCTGTGTTGCCTACATAACAACAGTGACTTCAAAAGTAATCCATTGGATATAAAGCACTTTTAGATCATCCTGAGGATCTGATAAGGCACTATATAAATGCAAGTTCTTCTTTCTTTGGACAGAGTTTTGCCCCTGTAATGGATTCCCCAACAGCTCAGAATTTTGTGTAGCCCAATATGTATTCAAGTAACAAAGAAAATGTGTGAAAGCACTGAATTGAGTTAACTTCCAATTTTTTCCCTGTCTCAGTGACAATATGCTATGTCTCACTAGTCTTCCCCAAGTTTATCAAATTTATTCTAGTGAGAACGATGGTGTAGGCTCTCCTCCAACTATTCCATTACACGGTGCATTGTTTCGCTAACATGCCACCAAACTGCTACAGATTTAATTTTCTAATTAACACATTTTACTAAGGGAGAAGTACAGTATCAACCTTACTGTCACTTAGTAGGTTTTTTCTCTGTTTTGTTCTAGGTCCAACTTTGTTGTTTGTAAAGGTAAACCGCAAAGAACAAGAAGCCAGGCGGTTTTATGCCTGTGCAGCCTGTAGAGACCGAAAGGACTGTAATTTCTTCCAGTGGGAAGATGAAAAGGTAGGAAAGAATAATAAACTTTTCTGTGATTTTAGAACAACATTGCCCTATTTACTGTGGAAATAGTTAATTTTCCCTAACCCTGTAAAATATAGTGCCTTTTTTCTCCCTTACCCAAAAGTCCCCCATCTTGAGAACACAAAGTTGAGTGATGCAGTACGTGCTATGTAATGCAGTGTTAATCCTGCTAGTCCACATACAGTGATGTGCTGATCTCCGCTGTACACTTGTGGGAAAGCACTAAGTGCAGACCAGGTACTTCCCACAGAAGGGGACAGAAAATTGGAGGGAGATGACTAAAGGTGTTCTTATGCACTTCTTACCGGTTAGTCACAGAGCAGCATTGGTTTCCATACCGGATGAGCAAAAATTTCCTCCAACTAAATATTGGGAAGACCGAAGCCGCTGTCTTTGGTCCCCGCTGCAAACTCTGTTCCCCAGCCACCAACTCCATTCCTCTCCCTGGCCACTGTCTGAGGCTGAACCAGACCGTTGGCAACTTTGCCGTCCTATTTGACCCTGAGATGAGCTTCCGACCACATATCTGATCCGTCACCAAGACCACCTACTTCCACCTCTGTAACATCGTGTGTCTCCACCACTTCCTCAGGTCATTTGCTGCTGCTGAAACCCTCATTTATGCCTTTGTTACTCTAGATTTGACTATGCCAATACTCTCCTGGTTGGCCTCCCATGTTGCACCCTCCATAAATTGAGCTCATCCAAAACTCTGCTGCCCTTATCCTAACTCGCACCAGGTCCCGTTCACCCATCAACCCTGTGCTCACTGACCTACATTGGCTCCCGGTCTGGGAATGCCTCGATTTTAAAATTCTCATCCTTGTTTTTAAATCCCTCCATGGCCTCGCCTCTCCCTATCTCTGTAATCTCCTTCAGCCCTAAAACCTTCCGAGATCTCTGTGCTCCTCCAATTCTTGCCTCTTGCGCATCTCCGATTTTAATCGCTCCACCATTGGCGACGGGCCTTCAGTTGCCTAGGCTCTGGAATTCCCTCCCTAAATCTCTCCGCCTTTCTATCTCTCTCCTCTTTTAAAACGCTCCTTAAAACCTACCTCTTTGACCAAGCTTTTGGTCACCTGTCCTAATATCTCCTTATGTGGCTCGGAGTCAAATTTAGTTTGATAATCGCTCCTGTGAAGGCCTTGGGAAGTTTTACTACGTTAAAAGCGCTATATAAATGCAAGTTGTAGTTGTTGTTGAGGAAGCCCAGTTCTACCTCTTCACCACTTCCCTTGATCCCATGATTCCCTATGAGACTGCCTGTCTAATAGTTGTGGATGAATCAAAATTTTCTCCAACTGAATATAGGGAAGACCAAGACATAATTTTGCACTCCCACCATGAACTCTGTTCCTTTGCCATTGATTCTATCCCCCTCTTGGGCACCTGATTAGGTTGTACAGGACTGTGTGAATTCTCAGAATCCTGTTCAACCCACAGCTGAGCTTCAAACCTCACATCATGTTCATCACTAAAATCATTTGCATCCACTCCTGCAATATCACCCACTTCCACTTCTACTTCACTCCCACTGTCACTGAAACCCTAATCTGTGCAGTTAACATCTCTAGGCTCAATTTCTTCAATGTCCTCCTTGCAGCCTTCCATTTTCCATAAACTCCAACTTTTCCAAAACTGTCTGAGTTCTGCCCCGCACTAAGTCCCACTCGCCCATCATTCCCATCTTGCTGACCTATACTGACTTCATGTCCCCCAACACATTGGGCACGATTTTAAACGAAAGTGCGGGTCTATGGACCGAGGCTGGGCTTCCTGGACCTCTCTGAGGAGCAGTGAGTACAGATGCTGAGAGTGAGTCGCCAGGTGGTCGCAGACATCTGCAGCCTTCTTCGTGCTGAGCTGCTCCCGGCTGGGCCTGGCGGCATCTCATTGACCGTTGCAGTTAAAGTGACCGATGCCCTCAACTTCTTCGCCTCCGGATAATTCCAGGGTGCCACCGGGGACATCGCCGAGGTCTCTGTCATCTGCACACAAGTGCTTAAGACAGGTCACTGACGGTTTGTTTCGCAGGGCCTCGCAGCACGTCAACTTCCCCATGGACGACCTCAGCCGGATGGAGAGGGCAGTGGGATTCCGTTCTGTGGCTGGCTTCTCATGTGTACAGGGTGCAATTGATTGCACCCATATAGCAATCCGAGCACCTCCACGTGAGCCAAGACTGTTCATCAACAGAAAGGGATCTCACTCCATCAACGCACAGCTCGTTTGTGACCACCGCAAAAGATTTCTTCACTTGTGTGTGAGATTCCCTGGCAGTTGCCATGATTTATTCTTTCTGAGGGAATCCAACATCCTGGCCCTCTTCCACGCACCAAACAGCCTTAAGGGCTGGCTCCTTGGGGACAAGGGATACCCTCTGTACACGTGGCTCATGATGCCTCTGAGGAACCCCATCAGCGAAGAACAGAGTCGCTACAATGACAGCCGTGTTGCCACCAGGTCTATAATTGAACATGCAATATGACTGCTGAAGATGTGATTTCGATGCCTCCATCGTTCTGGGGAAGCGCTTCAATACGCACCAGCGAGAGTGGGTCGCGTTACAGTAGTGTGTTGTGCCCTGCACAACAGAGAGTGGTACCGGTTGATGAGGCCCCATGCCCTCATCCAGCATCCACATCTGCCATGAACATTGAGGAGGAGGAGGAGGAACCCCTGGGCAGAGCAGCGGCTCACCCGACTGCTCGCGAGGCCAGGGAGTCACTAATATTTGAACGTTTTTCATAAGCAGACCACAAAGTAAGAATAGTGCAATCCTCACACCACCTGGAAAGAGCAGCGCCAACACCATTCCCCCCCCCCCCCCCCCCCCCGCACCAAACAGTCCTGCAACTACACATTCACCCACTGTAAAGTCACCCACTTGGTGGCATCAAGTGTCGCCATTCATGATGAAGCACAAAAGGCAGTCAAGAATGGGTAAGACATGGCAGTAGCGGTGAGAATGAAAACATTTAATGTGACTTTAACAAAAAAACAAATATAAATAAAAAACATGACAGTCTGTCAAACAACTTGTGCATGCCTTTCATGATCACAAAACCTTAGCCTTTCCCTTCCTACTACTTCTACGTGAATGGACTCATTTGATAGCTGTGCTTGAAGCTCAATGGAGGCTAGCCTTCTCTCCATCGCAGACATTCCCGCGCTTACCTGCGCCACCTTTCCACTAATGCAGGAGTTGGACTCCTCCATCCTCTCCGCTATTGTGGCGAGTGTGCGTGGCACCTGTCCCTCGATCATTCTCCTTTTAAAGGATGGCCCCCGGGGTTTAGCATCTGCATCCAGCTGAGCAGAGCCTGGAGAGGAGTGCGCCCACCGACGCGGACTCTCCATAGCTGCCCCTGCCACCAGTGTCTGCTCGTGTGTGGTGACTTACCAGATGCCAACCCAACTATCTGACTACTAGGACCCACCGAGGTGTGAGTATCTGCACTGGTGGATGGCTCGCTATGATGTGACGGTGCACCCTCACAGGCAGGCAGGTCCTCTGAGGAATCGCCCTTTCCCGTCACTGCGATCGTTGAAGGGCCTGGAAGAGAACAGAAGGCAATATTATGCAGCATTACAGATGTGTCATGTTGCGATGAGTGTACGGAGATGTTCAACGTGCCAATCATTCTTAACATCAATTCAAGTTGTGTGTGATGAATGTTAAAGTTGTGTCACCAGACATTTGTGGGGTGCCAGTCTCGGCGTCCCCAACAGACAGGCACTCGAGGGTGCTGCTGATCTCCAGGGCCTCCTCCTCCACCTTTGTGAGGACCACTAGTTGTCGTGGCCCCCCCTCCAGTCCTCACCCTCTCGCGTGCATTTTGCGCTCTCTTATACAAGGGGAGAAAGTACAGACATGTGAGTGAGTGGTGGTGAAGTGGTCAGCGGATGAATTCATTTGTTTGTATGAGGCTGACCATGAAAGAAGTGCGTCAGGGTGAGTATCAGAGACATCACGTTGGATCAGGGTGAGTGGTAGTGGTGGGGTCACAAATGGGGAGGTGAGGAAGTACTCAGGAAGTGAAGGTCAGCTGAGGATGAGCCTTAAGTGGGTGTGAGGAGTGATGTGTTGGAGTAGCCTTGCCAGTGCAGAATGAGTTGCTGGGGGATTGGGGGAGCGGTGATGTGGAACACGTAACGCAGGAGAATCAGTAAGTGTACTCACCTTTGCTGACCTAATTAGGTCATTGAAATGCTTCCTGCACTGGACCCAAGTGCAGGAGATGTTGCACCTGCTCGTGACCTCCTCTGCCAGCTCGAGCCAGGCCTTCTTGGTGGCAGAGGCAGGGCGCTTCCTCCTGTCGGCCGGGTAAAATAGTTCCCTCCTCCTCCTCATGCTGGCCAGCATCTCAAGTGAGGCATAACTGAATCTTGGAGCTACCTTGCTCCTCTGCTGCTCCATTCTGTCTCCTTGTTCCTTGCTTCACAAAAGCCATTGGAGCAATGGCCCTTTAAATCTCGACGGTCCAGCTGACAGCAGGTCATGTGGGTGTGAAGTCTGCCATCTGCGCAGCTTTCGGACGGCAAACCCGGAAACTAGGTTAATGCCACCAATTAAGTTGCGTTAAGGTTTTATTATTCGGGTTACCCACGCGCCCATTCAACCCCCCTCCCCCCTGCTGCCACGGCCCTTTTAAAATCGTGCCCATTAAGTTTAAAATCCTTGTCCTCAAATCTCTCATGGCCTTGCCCGACTGTATTTCTGCAACCTCCTCCAGCCTTGTATCCCTTCCTACACTATTCAGTCCTCCTTTTGGCCTTTGGTGTACCTTCCTCCTCTTTGTCTCACGATTGATGACAGAGTCTTCAGCCTCCTCAGCCCACCCTCCCATAGCATCATAGAACGGTTACAGCACGGAAGGAGGCCATTTGGCCCATCGAGTCTGCGCTGGCTCTATGCAAGAGCAATCCAGCTAGTCCCACTCCCCTGCCCTTTCCCCGTAGCCCTGCAAATTTTTTCCCTTCAAGTACTTAGCCAATTCCCTTTTGAAGGCCATGATTGAATCTTCCTTCACCACCCCCTTGGGCAGTGCATTCCAGATCCTAACCAATCGTTGTGTTAAAAAAAAGTTTTTCCTCATGTCACCTTTTGGTTCTTTTACCAATCACTTTAAATCTATGTCCTCTGGTTCTTGACCCTTCCGCCAATGGGAACAGTTTCTCTCTATCTACTCTGATTTTGAATACTTCTATCAAATCTCCTCACAACTGTCTCTGTTCCAAGGAGAACAACCCCAGTTTCTCCTGTCTATCCATGTAACTAAAGTCCCTCATCCCTGGAATCATTCTAGTAAATCCCTTCTGCACCCTCTCTAAGGCCTTCACATCTTTCCTAAAGTGCGGTGCCCAGAATTGGACACAATACTCCAGTTTTGGCCGAACCAGTGTTTTATAAAGGTTCATCATGACTTCCATACTTTTGCACTCTATGCCTCTATTTATAAAGCCCAGCATCCCATATGCTTTTTTAACCGCTTTCTCAAACTGCCCTGCCACCTTCAACAATTTGTGCACACATACCCCCAGATCTCTCTGTTCCTGTACCCCTTTTAGAGTTGTGCCCTCTAGTTTATATTGCCTCTCCTTGTTCTTCCTACCAAAATGTATTACTTTGCATTTTTCTGTGTCAAATTTCATCTGCCACATGTCCACCCATGCCACCAGCCTGTCTATATCCTCTTGAAATCTATCATTATCCTCCTCACTGTTTATTAGCCTAGGGTGTCAGCTGTGGCTCAGTTGATAGCACTCTCGCTTTTTAAATATTTTTTCTTTTGTTCCCCCACCCCCCCATCCTTGTAAAGCTTCCTGACATATTTCCTATGTTAAAGGCATTATATAAATGCAAATTATTGGTACCTTAGGACCAGATTGCTCATCTGTTTTTTTTCAGTCGGGGTGATATGTACTGCTGAGAAGTTAGAAAATACAAACACGTCCGTTCACATGTGCACTTTGGCTACCGTTCTGGACCCAACCCAACTACTTCTATCTCTCTTTTTCTCTCTTGGCCCCTATCGGGCTCTCCTCCCCTTTCTGTTGCCCAGTCATGCCACTTTACATTTCTCCCCTCTTGGGGTAGTTTCTCCCCCCAGTTCCTATCCTAATTTGTCACTACTCCTCTGCTTTCTATCTCCTGCTGTCGTTCCAAGCTTGAATCCCCCTTGGATAAGTCTACTGATACCGTCTGTGACTCTTGGCATTCTACAAAGAACCCATTGAGGTATCCATCACTGCATTCTTATGAGCAGAAACCCACATTTCCCCATCCTCCTCTCTTGTTGACCTTCCTTTCCAAAGTGCCTGCTGGATGCTAACCTCGCCTACCTCCTTCCTGTTCTGCTCACCCCACCCACTGCTGTTGACCTGAACTCTGCCAATCAGATTCAACTGATCAACAATCAGCAGCCATCTTTGCATTTCTTTCCAGAATGTCCATTCCATCGCCAACAAGGCCCTTGCCATCCCTGACCTTATTGTTGATTATCGCATTGACATCATGGCTTTAACTGATGGCGACACCTTGTCTCTTACTGAAGCATCCTTGCCTAGCTATGCTTTCCATCACCTGCCCTGCCTAAACTGTCGCGCGGCAGTGTGGCCCTTATCAGCGAATCACACCTTGGATTCTCCCCCTACTCCTATGGTACTTTCTTCTCTTTTGATCACCTCACCTTGTTCCATCCCTCCCACCTCCTTTAATGTCCTCATTGTCCAACACCCCACCCTGAGTTTCTCATCAAGATATTCCTACTCAGGCTCCGCACTGAGCGACTCATTTTCAGTGATTTAAATCTTCATCTCAGCTCTCCTAGCCCTCCATCTTCTGAATTCACTGACATCCTGTCCTCCCTAAACCCCTCTCTCTAGATAAACATTCCTACCCATATTCATGGCCACCCTCTCAACCGAACCCTTTCTAAATCCCATCCACCTAGCCTTTGGCCCTCCATTCATCTGAATACTTCTGCAGCCGTCGATTTGCTCAATCACTCCCTCATGTCCACCTTTGATGCTCTTGTCCCCAGCAAAACCTTTACACTCTCCTGTCAGGTTGATTCCCCTGGTATGGCTTCCATCTATGCTTCCTCAAGTTCAAGGGCACAAACTTGAGCCATCCATTGCCAATCTGACTGGACCAGATCAAGTGCTATTGGGCTTCACTCTCCTTTGCCATAACCACCCACTATTTCAAAATTATCCTGCAGAGCAAAGATAACCCCAGGATTCTTTTGTCCACCACCAACTGTTTCTTTAAACTCCTCTCCCCTGCACCCTCCACCCTAAACTCCAACAACAAATGTGAGGAGGTCAAGGACTTCTTTATCACTAAGAGTGAGACCATCCATTCAGCTGCCTCTGCTGTTTCATAGGAACATAGGAACAGGAGTAGGCCATTCAGCCCCTCGTGCCTGCTCTGCCATTTGATAAGATCATGGCTGATCTGTGATCTAACTCCATATACCCGCCTTTGGCCCATATCCCTTAATACCCTTGCTTGCCAAAAAGATATCTATCTCAGATTTAAATTTAGCAATTGAGCTAGCATCAATTGCCGTTTGCGGAAGAGAGTTCCAAACTTCTACCACCCTTTGTGTGTAGAAATGTTTTCTAATCTCACTCCTGAAAGGTCTGGCTCTAATTTTTAGACTGTGCCCCCACTCCTAGAATCCCCAACCATCGGAAATAGTTTCTCTCTATTCACCCTATCTGTTCCCCTTAATATCTTATAAACTTCGAACAGATCACCCCTTAACCTTCGAAACTCCAGAGAATACAACCCCAATTTGTGTAATCTCTCCTCGTAACTTTCCCTTAGGAAGTCCGTATGGAGTACTGTCACTGTTGTAATATAGGGACATATGGTCGCCAATTTGTGCTCAGCAAGGTATCAATAACAGCAATGAGATAAATGACCAGATAATCTGTTTTAGTGATGTTGGTTGAGGGATAAATGTTGGCCAGAGCACCAGGAGAACTCCCCTGCTCTTCTTTGAATAATGCCATGGGGTCCTTTACCCCCAACTGAGAGAGCTGTCTGTTTAATATCTCATCTGCAGTACGGCAGTGCAGCACTCCATCAGTACTGCACTGGAGTATGAGCCTGGGTTTTGTGTTCAAGTCTCTGGTGTGGGATTTGAACCCACAACCTTCTGACTCGGAAGCGAGAGTGCTACCACTGAGCGAAGGCTGACACCTTTAACAAATTCTTGGTGAGTTGAGAGAGATTAATTAAATGGTAAAAACTTTATTTCTTTATCATGTTGCTTTGAGCCTTTACTTTGATAGAAGATTGGCACCAAGCATAGGCTGTTCCTGTTACAAACACTGGCTTGTATAAAAGCAAAATACGGCAGATGCTGGAAATCTGAAATAAAAACAGAAAATGCTGGTAACACCCAGCAGGTCAGGCAGCATCTGTGGCGAGAGAAACTGAGTTAATGGGCCCGATATTACCAGGGCAGCGGGGGGGGGGGGGGGCAATTGGGCACGTGGGTAACGCGCCCGGTGAAATCAGTCTGCCCCGCGCGCAATTGCAGGCTGACTGGATCCACTTACCTGTTGTTCCGGGTTCCCTGCTGCTGAGCTGCGCGTCGGGCGGACTGCGCATGCACAGTAAGGTCTGTCAGCTGAAGGAGCTCTATTTAAAGGGGCAGTCCTCCACTGACTGATGCTGCAAGAAATAGGAAAAATTACAGCATGGAGCAGCCCAGGGGGAAGGCTGCTCCCAGGTTTAATGATGCCTTACTCCAGGTATCATTGGATGGGGTGAGGAGGAGGGGGAGGACAGAGATCTTCCCCCCGGCGGGCGGGAGGAAGTGGCCTGCCTCTGCCACCAGGAAGGCCTGGCTTGAGATGGCAGAGGAGGTCACCTGCACCACTAACATATCGCCCACCTGCATACAGTGCAGGAGGCGCTGCAATGACCTAAGTAGGTCAGCCAAAGTGAGTACACTTACTCATTCCCCTATACTCCGTCTGCCACGTCACCGCCCCCACCCCACATCTTCTGCACTGCCAACACTACTCTGTCACATCACCCCTCACACCCACTCAAACCTCATCCTCATCTTACCTGCACTTACTCACCTCGCCAGTACTCATCCCGCCACTACCACTCAACCCAATCCTCATATAATCTCATGGCTCTATCTCATACTCACCCTCTCATGCATCTCTTTCACAGTCAGCCTCACTCAACCTGCCACTACCTGTGCTACAGCCTCAGGGCATGCATCACATATGTGCAGTAGGAAGCGTAAGGCAAACGTGTTGTGAGCATGAAGGGGATGCACAAGGGTGTTTGAGGGTTCGTCATGGTTTTTACTTATATTTAATTTCTGACCAACTCACATCACATATTATATTGGCACCACTACTGCCACGTCTTTGCAAATCTTGTCTGGTTTGTGCAATAATGCCCTTTCCTGAGGATCACAATGAAGACCCACAACTGATGCCACCCATTGTGTCACTGCAGAGTGGGTGTAGGTGTATTTGCAGGGCTCTTTTGTGCAGACGACTGAGAGACGTCGGCAATGTCCCCGGTGGCACCCTGGAAGGATGCAGAGAAGTAGTTGTTGAGGGCAGTGGTGACTTTGACAGCGACAGGTAAGAAGATGGTGCTCGGGCCCACTGGGAGCAGCTCGGCATGAAGGAGGCTGCAGATGTCCACGACTACATGTCGAGTGACTCTGAGCCTCCGTGTGCACTGCTGCTCAGAGAGGTCCAGGAAGCTGAGCCTCGGTCTGTGGATCCTCTGGCGAGGGTAGTGCCCTCTGCGAAGCATCTCTCTCTGCGGTTGCCCTCCCTCCTGCTGTGCAGGTGGATGTGTCACAGCACTGTGTTGTGGAGCTCCACGTGTCAGAGGTGGACGGTGTGGCCGGCGAGGCTGGTGATGCTGTTCGCCCATCCGGAAGATGTACATCTGAGGGGGTCCGCAAGGTAGGTAAATGTGTCTGGACATCCCGGTAAGTGTGCAAGTTGGTGGATTTTGTTGTTAGGAGGAGGGTGATGGAGGCCAAACTTTGTCCCAAGTGACAGAGTGGCCTCCTGCAATGAGTGAGGGTCTCCACCCCCCCCCCCCAATGTGGTCCCACATGCGGGGGCTGCGCGCTCATGTCAGTGCGTCAGTGGGAAACCCGGAAGTGGGCGAGTTGGAGCCGGGCTCCCGCCCCGCCCCGGGAATTCCCGATTTTCGGAGCCCCCCCCTGCCAGGAATGCACCCCATCGCGGGTGCTAAAATCGACCCCAGTATTTCAGTTCGATGACCTTTCATCAGAACATTTTTATAATATAAATGATAACTAATTCTGATGAAGGTCATTGACCTGAAATGTTAACTCTGTTTCTTTCTCCAGAGATGCTGCCTGACCTGCTGGGTGTTTCCAACTTTTTCTGTTTTTATTGCTGGCATGTACAAACTTCATTATTTAATGTAAGAATGCTTAATCAATTGATTAAACCATGAAATGTTGTGTTGTATTGTTTCAGTACAGTCTAAAGCCAGCAGTTTGATGAGTATGGTTTACTATATGCTAGTGTCGACCCTCTCCAACATCAATGGGTTATGGCTGGGCTGTCAGTCCTAACATTATGACAAAAGCAGCAACACGAGTTGTTAGCACATGTGCCAGAGTTGGAACATGCTGCAGCCTCAACCTTTTGTGTCCGTCGTAAACAAATCAACACAGAATACCAGAACTCTGTTCCTTGTACACAAGTTTATTTATAGTTAGCCATTAGTCACTGAGCTGGGGTTGCGGTGGGTGTGGATTAAACCAGGACAAATGCACTTTTTGCCTCTGGTATTGCAGGAGATTTTCTCTCGAGACTTTTTGCTGCTATCAATTATCAGGATCAATTTGGTGCAACATCTGTCCTTGTTCCAATGGCCTCTGACTGCGCTATATATTTATAACATTTGATATCGAAAAATAAAGTACGTTCCTTCCTTCCCAGGTCTGCTTGGCCACCCACCATTCTTTGAGTCAGAGCAGTATATTTACCGTTGGCATTCAGCTTGGCTAAGACTGGTTCGTGCTTTGTTTTAAGTGTGACATTAACCAGTACATGCATCTCACTGTCATTTTCAGGTGTCAGTGGCCCGGCAATTAGCAAGAGAAGACTTTAATCGAAGTCGACAACCACCGTTTACTCACAAGCAATATGTGGAGAGGTAATGAACTAGTACCTTATATTAGATTGCTGCATGGTAGACAAGCTTGATGGCTCGATACTGTATCCAACAATAAAAATTGTCGAGTGTAGGAATTTAAGGATTCTATGTGGCAAAACTCTGTGCATTTATTATATTGGTGGTAAATTAGTATTGCACATAGGTAGCAAAACATTGTGACAGTGTTGTTGGCAGATCATTGTTTATTAGGCACGCTGCCTCACATTGGATAATATCTGTCACTTTTTCTACTGGCTAGCAGACTCTTGTCCTCTTCCCCGACCCCTCCCCCCAGAAAAAAATAAGTGCCTTGCTGGATGTTTTCATTTTACTTGAATTAATGTAGTTAGGGTGCAAGAACCAGGTGAATGCAAATCCTGATGAGTTAGCTTTGCAGTTAACCCTCATTCAAACCTGATCTTGGCCCATCTTTGCTCAAATTGTGAGTTTAGGAGGGAATCAGGAGGGATTATCAAATTGAGGTAGAGAAATTTAAAACATAAAAGTTGCTGAAGTGGGAAAAAAAGGGGGAAATTTAAAAAAGAAAGTTGAAGGAACAAAACATTTAGTGCATCCTCAGCCCAGCTGGTAAACTCCCCTTTGTGTTATTTTTGAGTCAGTTACATTGACACAAGTGGCAGTAAGCCTTCCCTGTTTGTCCTTCTACAGTGAAAGTGCAGCTGCTATTCTTTCACCAACTGAACTGGGGAAGGGATGGGAGGGATGAGGTGCGGGGTGGGGGGGGGTGTGGGGAATAGAACATGGAAAGGGAGGGGGAAGCAAGAAGGTGGAAGAAAAGATGAGGGGGGAGAGGAGGAGAACATGCAAAAGAGGACTTGAAAGGGGGACGAGTGGGGAAGGTCCTGAAAAGTCCTTGGGTGGGGGTGGAGGGAAGGGAGCCCAGAAAATGCATGAGTTGGCAGGGGGTGGACTGCTCTAAAAAATGCTTTTGGTGGGGGAGGTTCCTGTTCTGAGGAGTACCTCTGCAGGAGGTAAGCATTGCGTCCTTAGGTTAAGTGTGTCGGAGAGTGAAAGAGAGCGAGCGGAAAGCACCAGGCCTGTTGGGTGGAAATGTGGCATCTAAACTGGGCCGTTGTACATTTGAAGTTGGTGACTGCTCTGAGCGGGGAGCGAAGGAGTGAGGAGATGAACGGCAAAGGCTGTCTGAGGCTGAAGGTGTATCCAGTGAAGATTCAAAACTTAGATGGTTCATTGGATAAAACGTAGCAGTAAATTGGGGGGATGGGTCTGCAAATTGATAGATGAGAGGGGGGAGCTGACTTGGAATGGGCATGGAATGGCATTGGGTGCCTAAGGGATGGTTTACTGTCTGGCAGCTGACTCCTTTCTTCATTTTGGCATGGGTATAGGTTTAGGGAGGCAGCATTCCTGACGTCATTAAGAGAGTCTTTTCTAAATCAACATTTGTTCTTCACTGCCACCCAGTGGATTTGTAATGGAGAATACTCATTCTGTATCTTTTGTAATCTATTTTTTTGAAACATCCCACTGTCTCTCTACAGTCCTGTGTACCAATTTCTCCTCCTACCTCACCTTAGCTAGTTCACCCCACATCTTTCTAAAATTCTGCTCTAATCCAATCTGATGTTCTAGATTTTTTTTTACTTACATTTTCCCTTTCTAGTTGAATCTTAAACCTTATCATATTGTGATCACTACTTCCAAAATGCTCACCCACATTTAGCTCATCTATCTGACGAGATGTTGCCATTTATTTAAATTCTGTTAAGTGGGATGGGATGTGCCATGAAGCTGCTACAGTGTCCCGTCATGTGAGAAGTTCAAAAACTGGTTTAACTCTTGTCTTGGATTCTGAAAGTATGGAGTACCTAAGCTAATTCTTTCCAGAGGTTTTAAACAACTAAAAGGTATTTTAATGTCCATAGGAATATTTGAAATAGTGTGCGGAATATTTGAAATATTGTGCACGATATTTTGTTTACACAGTGGGGAGAATTTGACAAGTCCGTGGTATTGTGGGGAGTGTTGTCTACCACAAGTTGGAAGTTCAGGCATGCACTGCCTATGGTTTTCTGACCTAATGAAATTATAAAATTGCTGCTAGTAAGTGCAATCCAGACTCCATTAAGTTCTGGTGCTTACTGTAATAGTTTAGAACTGTGGCATAACGAACTCGTGTCTCAAACCATTGTTGAAATAGAGTCAATAAATTCTTTTAAAAGGGAATTAGATAGTTCTTTGAAAAAGAGGGATATTAAAGAGTATGGGGAACCAGCAGGAGAATGAGCCTAGATGGCCCGTGGAGAAAAGCACCAGTGGTGACTTGATGGGCCAAATGGTCTTTTCCTCAGCAATAAAATTCCAATGATGTTATTCCTGGGATGTGCTATCATACACTAAAGCAGCAGTAACATATCTTCTGTGAACTCTATAGGGTTTTTAAGTTAGCAGAGTAAAGGTTAATAATTTGAGTACAGTATGTCTTTAGCAAATTTCAGAATAGATATAGTTTCTTCAAGACCTTACACATCTGATTTCAATGAACTATGAATGATGAATATTTTAAAGTAGAACTAAAGGACATAACAGGAAGTGTAGAGTGATTCTATATGCATAATCGGTGAATAAATTGTTATCTTTATTTTTGGACCTGAAAGGTATCCTATCCTTACCGATAGGATTTTTTAACTGTTACTTTCTTCCAATTGGAAAGATGCCAGCTTTTTTTTGAAGAAATTAAGTTGCATGACTTGTTTATATATTTTTTTCCCTGCAGATATCAGCGGTTTGTGTCTTTACCCTTGGCAAACAGAATGTTCTGTACGGACTGTCAGCTTTTGTTGCTTCCTGAGGAGTGGGATCAGCACAGGTCCCACCACCAGCTGGGCGATGTCTCTCTCCGTCAGCTGAAAAGACCCAGCCATTTGCTGCTCCCACTCGAGAACAAAAAGACCAATGCTCAGTACCTGTTTGCTGACCGCACTTGCCAATTCTTGTTGGATTTAATTGTTTTGTTGGGATTTAGAAGAGTGCTGTGCATTGGAACACCACGGTATGTTCATCCGTCAAACGTCAGTATTAATGAAGTCTTTCTAGCTGCAGTTCTTTTAGCTCCCTGCACTACAACATGCTGAACCCAATCAGTGTGCTGACAATTTCCCTGATATCTTTCTGACTTTATATTTTGGATTTTATGAACTCGTAACCTTAGCTCAGACAGAACCACAAACTTCACATCTGTGCAGCATTCCAGAGATAAATGACACACAAATCTAATGGACTTCAGTAAAGATTTTAGCAGAATAATTTTTAAGAGGGAGTCTCGCCATTATGAACCCATTTTTTAATTAAAATTGCAACTCCAACCCACCTACTCTAAAACAGTTCCTGTTACCTGGACTGGTTATAGAGGAACAAGAAGGATGCGGACCCTAAGTGATACTCTAAATCTATGGCTGCTGTATATGTGGAGTTCTTAAAGATATTAACCACGTTGTGGCTTGTTTCCCCCCTCAATTCCTTGACAGTTGTAAACAATTTTACAACACCAAGTTATAGTCCAACAAATTTATTTTAAATTCCACAAGCTTTCGGAGGCTTCCTCCTTCCTCAGGTGAATGGTGTGGAAAATTCACCTGAGGAAGGAGGAAGCCATCACCGGCATCTCCACATCTTGACAGTTGTAGGATGTGTTCGATCTGGTCTTCATTTTATGGCTGGCAAATGTGGGTCTTTGCTGATTACCATTGTGTAATAACGGGTGTGACAACCTTCCATTTAAATGTGAAAGACCCCGAGCTCATGGTGTGATGGCAGTGACACAGCAGTATTGGTGGATCGACTCCTGGTGTCACAAAGCTACTTTCACGTTAGCGTTAGAAGGGTGCTTGCGCCACCAGTTCCTGATGTGCAAATTTCACACACTTAATGGTAACCCTAATGTGTTGGATTTGCTAAGACTGTCCACCATGAAGACCTGGTTTAAAAAAAAAATTGGAACGCATAGTGTGCATGTATATGTTATGCTGGCATGAATAAGGGGAAGACTTGAAGTCTTCACCCAGAGGAAGCGAGCAATTCCTGAAATGATACCTTGTCTTTAACTTCAACAGTTCTGTTCTGTCGTAATAATTTGCACGTGTAAATTCTTTTCATTTTTCCCAGATGTAATTATCCTTACACTGCAGTGAAATTTCTAATGTGAAGTTTAATTCCTTCAGCATATGTCTGATATCACAAATGTGTAAATGTAAATAGTTGGGTGTATAGTAGACCCTTTTATACACTTCCAGTTGTTTTTATATTAGTTTAATCTCAGAGGAAGGCTATTTTGTGTTTTGCTTTTCATTTAAGTAAGCTGTTGCTTTTGAATTTCATGTTTTCTATTAGCAAAGTTCCCTTGTTGCTGCTGTTATGGCCAGAAAGCCTTGCTGTGTGGATTTATATGAAAAGGGAAGAAGGGTGCTTAGAAGTTTGAGGATAGGCCATTGATTTTTATTTTATTAGAATATATAAAATGTGTAGTTTTGTCAAATGACAGAGCATTTACAGGAAAAGTATTGCTATCATAATTATTGATGTGGCAGTGTGACATGATGCAATTCCTTTATGCCATCAAAATTGCTGTAGATATGATACTTGCAGTAGTGTTGTGTTACACTGGATCCGTGCATTTACATAGTGCATTGTAACTTAGGCTAGTAGAGAATTTTGAAATTTGGGCTTTTTCATCTTGGTGACTAGTTTGAGCAGTTCTGCTATAATTCACTAGGTGACTTAATTCCACTGATGGAGAAAAGTGTCAGACCAGGTGGACTAGTTACTATATGACATACTTCTTGCTCTATAAAGTTAATGGTAATTCTTTGGATTAACTTTCAGGCTCCATGAGCTGATAAGGGTGAGACAGTCTGAAAAGAAGGAACCGGTTATAAAGAGTCAGCTGCTGGATATTGATTTCAGGTAAAGTTATTTTCGTTCACTTCCTTTTTTTATAATGTTTAGAGTTAATTTGTATGCTCACCAAGTTGAGGTATGTCTGTGCTGGGGAAATCAACACTTTTTCTGCTGTTGTCACCCACTGTGTGCATCGAGCACTCCCAGTTCAGATGTAGCACTTGCAGATGCAAAGTAAAGTTCCTTTTGCTGAACCCAACGTGCTTTAACTGAAATGATTGGCTTTCCATACCAGGCAACCCTCAGAATGCAATTAACAATTTTGTTGAATTGAGTGTAGTTTTATGTTGAGGGTCCCTACCCACTAGGAATTGTGTTGAGAATGCCCAAGATTATTTGATACAGGAAATGTTAACAAACAGGAGAGAAGGATGATGATTTTTATCCTGCGTCTAGGCTGGATCTGACCTCAGGTCAGAGTTGAAAGGGCAATACGGTAACCCATTGTACATCAGCCTCTTAGGTTTGAATATACAATATTGCAATTCAGTACATTTTGGCTGCAAATAAAAGGAACAAACTCCTGTGAGCATACTTTGAAAATTCTGCAGGGATTTGTGAAAAAAGAGTTTGAGTTGGTTGTCAGAGGTTACAGTTAGTAGTGTATAAAATCCAAAATTATTTATTCATGTTTCATTGTATAAAAGCAAACATTTCAGGATTTGCCTTTTGTTATCTTCAGTACGTAAAGATTGCTTGGGTACTATTCTTGTCTCCGACATTTCAAATACAATGTCTAAATGTTAAAGCTACAAGAATTTTTAAAAATCATACTGAATTTATTAAAGAGACAAAATGTAGGAAGCAGAATTGCTTTCAGAATTTAGTAAACAAATCTCATCAACTAGAATAATCTCTATTTTTACATAATGCAAGTTAACAGCACTGGTCTGTGAGGAGAATATTTGCTTAGCTTCATAAGTTGCATTAGTTTTGATGCAGAAAACAGTCATTCATCTGCTTTCTCTTGTTTACTAATTTTAACCAATGCAAAAAAAAAAGAGTATAATACTTAGCAAATTAAAATTAAAAACCAAATTAAAACAGCACTGAGAAATTCTAAAGTAGAAATAGAAGAAAACCCGGAGCTAGAAGTCACAAAAACAGACTGAATCAACTCAGTTATTGCCTAGGTTGATCAGGTCCTCAAGAATGACCATCGTTCTATTGGGTGAGGCATACTTAGAAGTACTTCATCAATAGAAGATGAAGCGAAGAGATCTTCAGAACCACAAAAAAAGACATAAAGGTTAAAAAGCTGCATGTTTTAAAGTCGGGCAGCTCAGGTGTAAGCACACAAGTTATATATACTTAGTTGTACAAGCACACAGAGATTTTGTTAATATGATTTTAGTGCTGCATCATTTCTGAAATTGAAGACTGTTCAATTACAATTGTAACCTAAAGCCTGATGCACCAGCTGGTAAGATACTCCCAGCACTTTGGTCGAAAGATTTTATTTAAAAAAAATAATTCTGACTGAACCATAGATTTTATATTGGATCGATACTGAAAAGCTCCTAACAGTTTTTTGAGAGATTAGCATGACAGCAATATAATGGGAAATGATCTTGTCTTCAAAAATGCTCATTGAAGCATTGATCTTTCCACAGGAATAATCAGTGATCGATATATTCAGGGTTTAATGTAGATCAGCACATTAGTGCCCGTAGTCGATATCCAGCCTGAAAATGCGTGTACCATGTTTCATACGCCTCTCCTAAGAATTCCCTGCTTGAGTATATTGCTAGTAATTTATATATTATTTCTCACATTTACTATTTATTTGTGATCTTTTTTTCTGTTCAATGTTCACTTTTGTAAGTAATGATGTACAACTGGAATTTGAGTAAGAATGGCCTGGAATGAATTGCTAGTCAGTTTTTTTTTCATCATCCTGTGTGGTATAGCACTTTGCCTGCATTAGGTGCCTCCCCGGATGACCTGGTCAAAATTTGAAACTTGTGAATCTGTGGTGAGAATCACTACAAACCCTACAACCATGGCACAAGATGTTGGCACAGCAACATGCTTTCTAAATATCTAGTTTGCATATCTCCAATTTATCAGAGTGGATAGAAGCAGCAGCTAATGGAAAGAGGCGAAAAGCAGGATAGATTGGCTCAGTGAAATGATGGTGCATTCTGTCGAAAAGACTTGATGTGATACTGGAGAATTCTTGTATCAACTTCATGCTATCAGCATCGTAAAATGCAGCGAGTCCTTTCTCGTAGTCGATGTATACCCCTACTTTTTCCAACTTTGAGGGTTTCATGCTGCAGTTGATATTTCTATCATTATGCCAAGCTAAAAGCTGGCTAGTCTTGAGTTCAATACACCAGGACTGTCTGTTTCTTCCAAGTTTTGTGGATTTGTGCTTTCCTTTCCGCTCTATGGATCCGTACGCAATTCCAACGCACCATTGTACGGCAGGCTTGACATCCACCTCCCAGTAATGCTTTCCTCTCATCAGACCTTTGGCAGCTAAGATGCTGTAGATCTTGTCAAATCGCAAAGGGCTCTCGGGAGTACTCAATGCCTCACTAGCTACGGATATGCTAGTTTGATCCTTTGAAACCAGCACATTTTTATGTGCTGATGCCCTGTCGAGGATAACTGGTGAATATTCTGGGGAGGAAGGAAAGAAGTTACAGTCAGCATTCCCAGAAAGAGGAGGCATCTGGTAAATTGCTTAAAAATAAGCCTCATCGTTTTCTGTATTTGAAGTAACTGGTGTGACATAATCCGTAGCAAATAAGTGTGCCTGTTGTAACAGTCCTTTCACAGTGTCTGATACTTTAATATTTGTAAAAGTAATGGTTAAAAAACTCAGCATTTTATTTGTGATGAATCTACCAGATAATCTGGGCATTACTTTTTGAGTGCTATACTGAATTAATTTGGCATTATCAAAATATGCTCATTTTAATAATATAATAGCTACAGTTTTATTTTAAGTTTCAGAGTGGAAAAATCTAGGGGCTGTGATATTCTGTCATTCCTTGGTTACATTTACTACGTCTTTATTTATCCATGCCTTTGTTACCTCTAGACTCGATTATTCTAATGCTCTCCTGGCTGGCCTCCCATCTTCCATCCTCCATAAACTTGAGCTCATCCAAAACTCTGCTGCCCGTATCCTAACTCGCACCAGGTTCCGTTCACCCATTACTCCTATGCTCGCTGACCTACATTGGCTCCTGGTCCAGCAATGCCTCGATTTTTAAAATTGTCATCCTTGTTTTCAAATCCGTCCATGGCCTTGCCCCTCCCTATCTCTGTGATCTCCTCCAGCTCTACAATCCTCTGAGATCTCTGTGCTCGTCCAATTCTTGCCTCTTGTGCATTCCCGATTTTAATCACTCCACCATTGGCGGCCATGTCTTCAGCTGCCTAGATCCTAAGCTCTGGAATTCCCTCTCTAAACCTCTCTGGCTCTCTACCTCTCTCTCCTCCTTTAAGATGCTCCTTAAAACCTACCTCTTTGACCAAGCTTTTGGTCACCTGTCCTAATATCTTCTTGTGTGGCTCGGTGTCAGATTTTGTTTGATAATCGCTCCTGTGAAGCGCCTTGGGACGTTTTACTACGTTAAAGGTCATGATGTGGAGATGCCGGTGATGGACTGGGGTGGACAAATGTAAGGAATCTTACAACACCAGGTTATAGTCCAACAATTTTATTTTAAAATCACAAGCTTTCGGAGATTATCCCCCTTCGTCAGGTGAATGAGTGAAAGGTTCTCAAATCGCATATCTTATATTGGCCAAGTTCCGCACCCATGAGGACGGCCTCAACC
Organism: Heptranchias perlo; assembly: GCF_035084215.1. Classification (NCBI taxonomy): domain Eukaryota; kingdom Metazoa; phylum Chordata; class Chondrichthyes; order Hexanchiformes; family Hexanchidae; genus Heptranchias; species Heptranchias perlo. The sequence goes on along the minus strand of NC_090325.1, from coordinate 102,432,247 downwards.
GGGATCTTGGGTTCATGTCACGCTACACGTAACCCCACCAGCAAAAAGGGAAAAAAAAGTTATGTGTTTTAATATTCTCTCTCTCTCACTGCCATTTGGGTTTCTTTCTTTCTGTCTGTGTAATTGACACAATGTATATCCAGTGTACTGGGACGTGCTGTTCTCCGTGACTGGCCTGTTTGAACAACAACGACGCCTTTTGATTGGTGTGATGCTGTCCCAGCCTAATATAAGATATGCGATTTGAGAACCTTTCACTCATTCACCTGACGAAGGGGATAATATCCGAAAGCTTGTGATTTTAAAATAAAATTGTTGGACTATAACCTGGTGTAAGATTCCTTACATACGTTAAAGGTGTTATATAAATGCAAGTTGTTGTTGTTGTTGTTTAAGATGTTAAACGTCTTTCGCGTTCCAGGGCCACTTGATGCAAATTCTTTGTAGATTTAAAGTTGAGGGAAATAAAATACTCCGATTTGCAGTCTGGTAAAAAGACACTAAATTTTTTTTTTTGTGCAAGATCAAGATAAAATACACAATGTTTGCAATATAAATCCTTGATCCTGTACTCCTGGGAAAACTGGTACCGAGAATTGATGTCAGCGCAATTGTAAAGTGCATGTGCATGAGAGAGGTCAATCTCGTTTTCTGTATGGAAATATAAAACAACCCTGATAAAGATTATATTATTACTGTGTTTTTTATTGCCACATTAATATTTTATGCTAAGCTTTTTGTTTATTAAAAAAATCAATTTATAAGAGCGTAAAAATTTTAGGATCAGGAAATGGCTATTAGGCGCAACACCCTGTGTCTTTCAGAAATCAACTCCACATTACCTATCTTCTCGCCTTATCGCTGCAGAATCATATGTAATTGTCCTTTGACCTTTAATGGGTAAATTATTGCACAGGCTGTTAGTTGTTGGGTGAGAAAGTTCCAGCTGACTTCCCTTACTCCTGATTTCCTCATTTTTAACTTGTCTTGTGGTGTTTGAATCTTTTGCCCTAAAGAATGAATGATTTGCCTTGATCAATTTTGTCAGATCCCTTCATAATCTTGAAAATTTAATAAGGCCACTGCAAAATCTTATTTTTGAAAGACAGTTTATGGAACACAGCAGTTTTCTTTTAGAATACTGTAGCCCATCATGCTAACACATTATGGTAACATTACCATTTGTACATATTGATAGCTCATTTACTAAATAGACAAACCATACAATCATTGTATCATAGTAGGTACAGCACAGGAGGAGGCCATTGTGCCTGTGCTGGCTCCTTGAAAGAGCTATCCAATTACTCCCATTCCTCTGCTCATGCCCCATAGCCCTGTAAATTTTTTCCCTTCAAGTATTTATCCAATTCCCTTTTGAAAGTTACTTTTGAATCTGCTTCCACCACTCTTTCAGGCAGTGCATTCCAGATCATTACAACTCGCTGCGTAAAGAAAAAAGTTTCCTTGGGTCGCTTCTGGCTCTTTTGCCAATCATCTTAAATCTGTGTCCTCTGGTTACCGACCCTTCTGCCACTGGAAGCAGTTTCTCCTTACTTACTGTCAAAACCATTCATGATTTTGAACACCTCCATCAAATCTCCCCTTAACCATCTCTGTTCTGAGGAGAACAACCCCAGCTTCTCCAGTCTCTCCACATAACCGAATTCCATCATCCCTGGCGCCATTCTAGTAAACCTTCTCTGCACCCTCTCTAAGGCCTTGACATCCTTCCCAAAATGTGGTGCCCAAAATTGAACACAATACTCCAGCTGAAGCCTAACCAGTGTTTTATAAAGGTTTAGCATAACTTCCTTGCTTTTGTACTCTATGGCTCTAATAAAGCCCAAGATCCCAGATGCTTTTTTAACAGCCTTCTCAACTTGTCCTGCCACCTTTTTGTATGTGCACCCCCTGGTCTCTGTTTCTGCACCCCCTTTAAAATTGTACCATTTCGTTTATATTGCCTCTCATTCTTCCTACCAAAATGCGTCACTTCACACTTTATTATAAAATGGCTACTACCTTCCATTTTTATTACAGAGTGCTGGAAATGTAACAGACACCCATGTTCACATCTGGTGTTGGCTGAATTGGCTCCCGGTTGTCCAATATGATCCCTGGAAAAATATTCTTTTTCTCTGTTCCTTCCAGCTCTCTTTACTGATTGATTAGGCTAACAAAATGTTTGAGCTGACTCACACATATGATAGATATGACCATAGAGAATACAAGCGGTGAAGGGTGTGTGAACAATTAAGATATAGTACACTGTACCTAATAAGAATGTCTTCCTTTGCAATTGTGAATATAGATTGGTTGAAATGTTCCGTATGAGCTTCGATAATTTCTGAAATCTGGCTTCATCCATTTTAATGGACTGTATTTCATTCTCAGTTTTCTTTGAATAACTTGGAAAAAGCATACATAGATTCCAGTTGACAATTTATCAGTGTTAAATTGAAACCATAATTGCTTTTAAATTCTCTTAAAACATGTTTCATCGTTTTTTTAAAAAAAGCTAATCTCCTGGCCACAATTGATGTGCATATATCTATCTATAACAAATTAAAAGTGCTTATTTCCTGTTTTTCTACTTCTGTCTCAATTTTGTCATGCCTGGGTGTAACAGAAAGAATTACTTTTAAATGGGAAATATACTTATTTTGCAGGCCTCCCAATGCTAGGCACTGTCATACACATCTTGATTACTGACTTACCCCAGTTGCCCCAAATACACACTGCCCACAGTCCTCCCAACCCTCTCTACTACCCAGTGCTGTACCTCAATACCCCAAATCCTCAATTATTTTCTCTGCCATATAATCACTACTCTCCAAAATACTCACTACCTCACATGCATCTCATTTCACCAGAACCGTAACTACTCCCACATCATCACAAAACCCACAACTCCTCCCAAACAAATCCTCTGACTTATTGTCACCAGCACTACACTAGGTCCACTTCCGTATACAACACTACATCATCTGTCTTCCCGTCAGCCAAACGAGGGAGATGCATGATGTTTTCTGTCTCAAATAAACCTATGCTTCACAAAAGCTGCTTGTAAAGTACTCACGTCAGCAGAACGTTTAAGTTTGTGCCTTTCATTGTTCTGAAAGAACACCGATATCTCTCTACCATCACTGAGAGATTCTCTTTATTTTGAATATATTTTACATTCAATAAAGAAAAAATGTTTTAAAAATGCATATTTAAAAATGCACGGTTAAGTTATGCATATTATTTATATACTCATCAAGTTGAGTATTTCAGTGCTGATGGTGAATAGAATATGATTTTTCAATTTTGTCAGTCAATATCAGTATCTAGTGCTTCCAGGTCAGGTATAGGTTGGCCAAATGTAGAGCCAAGCTCTCTTTGCTCTTCCCAAACAATTCCTCAAATGAGCAGTCTTTACTTCAACTGTGTGAATTTTTCCACTTCCCACATCAGCCATCCTTATTCATGTCTGAGAGAGATTGCCTATTAGTGATCAATTATGGGCAGTTTTGTACCATCAGCTGTGACCATTTGGTATTAAATTGAGATTGGCCAAATACATTTTATGGAGGACCTTTATAGCCAAAAGGTGGAGGAGAAGATTTAACTTTACAGATCATTACCCACTGATTATATGATAAACACTAAAGAGTTTCTATCTTCTTTAGTTTATCAGCTTGACAACTGACCAGTGTATCTGATATCAGTAAGTGGGTGTAAATCGAGCAAACCTTTGCTAGACCTCAGGATCAAACTCTGCTGACATGGGGCACTCTCCCATCTTCCAAGGCCCTCTGATTCCACTGGACAACCTTCAGCACCTCAGCTGTTACTCCTGCAACCCCTCTCCACAACTGACTCCAAACCTGGACCTTGGTACATTGATGCTCCAAGGCAACTCCACCCTGTCTAAAACTTGACTTTGTCCCACTGCAGGGCCTCAGACTTTAACTTTGTTACTTCTTCATATCGTCTCCTCTTTGTCCTCTGTTTACAACCACAACATGTTTTGTTTAATCTCTACCATGCCTATGTAGCCTGAATTCCTTTTGTGTTCATTCATGTGCACATTTTGGCTGCCACTCCAGAATAATTGTAAACAATTTTACAACACCAAGTTATAGTCCAGCAATTTTATTTTAAATTCACAAGCTTTCGGAGATTTTCTCCTTCCTCAGGACTATAACTTGGTGTTGTAAAATTGTTTACAATTGTCAACCCCAGTCCATCACCGGCATCTCCACATCATGACTCCAGAATAAGCCCATGGTTACCCTCTATGCCACTCTTGGCATTCTCTGAAGGGCTCATTGAAGCACCTATCACTGCCTCTTTGAGTAGCAACCCCAACTGCTCTTTGTTGACCTTCCCACCCAGCATACCTGCTGACGGTTAACCTCACCAACCTCCCTCCCATCCTGCTCACCCTACCCACCACTGATCTCTTGGACTCCCCCAGCGGATCAACAATCACTGTCCCTCTTTGGATTTCCCTCCATTCACTTGCAAATAAGACCCTTGCCACCCATAACCTCATTATGGATGATTTTATTAACATCCTGCCTCTGACTAAAACTTGGCTCATGGGTGGTGACACCTTGCCCCTTACTGAAGCCTCCCCGCATAGCTGCTGTTTCCATCATCTGCCCCACGCCGGCGACATTGACCTTATCAAGTCACACTTTGGTTTCTCCCTCCACTCCTCTGGCAATTTCTCCTCCTTCAAGCGCCATACCCTGTTCTATCTCACTTGCCTCTTCTTTAAAATCCTCATTGTTTACTACCTCCCAAACTCAATCCTGAGTTTCTCCCTGAGATATGCTTCCTTCTTTCCTCCCTCTGCCACTGCACTGAGCGACTTCTCATGTTTGAGGATTTCAGTCTCAAACTCAGCTCCCTTTGCTCTCTCCCCTTGGAAGTCACTGCCCTCCTCTTCTCCCTAAACCTATTCCTCCATATAAACTCTTCTACCCAAATTTATGGCCACCTGCTCAACCTTGCTGTCTCCCATGGCCTCTCCATTCCTGTGATCTAGTTCACTGACAAAGCCATCTTTGACCTCTTCCTTGTATGCCTCTCACCCACATCTCCCTAACCTCTACCAACCCTACTTCCTTCTGTGTTTGCCCCGGAAAGAAAAAACTGTTCCTCCAAATCGCTTACAACTGCATTTTTAAACTCCCAACTGCCTAGCCATTGGCCCTCCGTTCTCCACAGCATATCAACTGTTGATTTGCTCAACCACTCCCTCAACTACACCCCTGGTGCAGCCTCCATCTTTCAAGTACAAAGGGTGCTAATCATAGAATCATTGAATGGTACAGCACAGAAGGAGGCCATTCGGTCCATCGTGCCAGCTCTTTGAAAGAGCTATCCAATTAGTCCCATTCCCCTGCTCTTTCCCCAAAGCCCTGCAAATTTTTCCCATTCAAGTATTTATCCAGTTCCCTTTTGAAAGTTATTATTGAATCTGCTTCCATCACCCTTTTAGGCAGTGTATTTCAGATCATCATAACTCGCTGCGTAAAAAAAATTCTCCTCATCTCGCCTCTGGTTTTTTTTTCAATTACCTTAAATCTGTGTCCTCTGGTTACCAACCTTTCTACCACTGGATAAAGTGTCTCCTTATTTACTCCATCAAACCCTTCATGATTTTGAACACCTCTACTAAATCTCCCCTTAACCTTTTCTGCTCTGAGGAGAACAACCCCAACTTCTCTAGTCTCTCCACATAACTGAAGACCCACATCCCTGGCACCATTCTAGTAAATCTCCTCTGCACACTCTCTAAGGCCTTAACATCCTTCCTAAAGTGTGGTGCCCAGAATTGGACACAATACTCCATCTGGGGCCTAACCAATGATTTATAAAGATTTAGCATAACTTCCAACAATCAATAATAATACATCCATCACCAGATCGCACTGGTCTATATCAAACTCTGCTGGGTCTTGCTCTCTTTTCCCGTAGCTGCCCACTACTCTAGAATCATTCTGGGGAACAAAGATACTCCTTGGCTTCTTTTCTCCAGAACCAGCCATCTCCGTAAACCATTCTCACCCTCACCTCTAACAATAAGTGCAAGGAATTCATTGACATCTTTCGCACCAAGATCGGGACCATCCATTCAGCGGCCTGTGCTGCTTTCCCCTTGCCCAACAAGTCAAACCTCCTCTAGCTCCAACCTATTCTTGTCTCTCTCTAGATTATCTCCCTGCCCCCCCCCTCCCCCCCCCCCCCCCCCCCCCCAATCCCTATGCCACATCATTTCATCCATGAGACCCACCTGCTGCTCCCTTGACCCCATTCCCATGAAACTACTGACCACCCAACTTCCCTTCCTGGGCTCCATGCTAGCTGAAATTGTAAATAGTTCCCTCTTCTCCGGTACTGTCCTCCTCCCTTTCAAAACTTCTTTCATCACCTACCACCTCAAAAATCCCATCCTAGAACCCTCCACCTCCGACTCCTTTTAAGAGCTTCCTCGTTTGGTCACCGCTCCTAATATCTCCTCCTTTAGATCAGCATTTGGTTTTTTCTCTTAAAGGCTCTGTGAAGCATGTTGGGGTGTTTATCTATGCTAAAGGTGTTATATAAATGAAAGTTGTTGTTTTACCTGCTCTATAACTTGCCCACACTTGTTACTCCTTTCTCCTTAAGTTTTGGCAAAGGCTGCCTGGGGGTTGAAATGTCTGTTCAGCTTTTCCAAAGACTGTAAGAATTTTTGTTCCCCTATTCCGCCAAGTCCCTTTAAGTGGCCATATCGCTTTAAATTTCATCTGAATTACTAATAGGGTACCTCCCTGAGCATGTCCAAAGTCACACCTAGAGCTATGAATAATTATAATAGCGAGCTGACCACGAGAAATTGTGTGCAATCAACGCACCGCACCTCGTGAGATTTTCACTTATTTCTAGCCATTTGTGATTAAACTGTACATGGACTGGAAAACCTAGGCTTATGTGTTCACTGTCCACCTTACAGGACAACACAAATATGGATTTATCCAGGTCTTATAACTTGTTTTGTAATAGCTCAGTGTACCCAGTGACTTTTAATGCATCAATTTGATATTTGACTGTCAAAATGGTGGATTGGCACAGCTTTAAAATATATTAGTTGATCTTCTGTAGCATTGCATATGGCAATCAAGATCAAGTGCAGTATTCAGATCCAGGTCCAGTAGGATTAGAGGTGGGTAGGATAATTAGTCCAAGGGGGGAGAGGGAGAAAGAGAAGGGGAGGAGGAGAATGGGGGAGGGTGTAGAGGAGGGGACGGGGAGGTGGAGGAGAAAGATGGGGACGGGGGAACAAAGGCAGGGGAACTACCTCACACAAATGTTAAAGATCTGACTTGTAATCAAGCTATTGCTTTGCTGAAACGTTGATTATTGCAGAGCCACCTGTGGTGGGGTGTGATATGGCTTGGATACTTATAAATGTAATGTGAATAAGCATATGTTGTCCTATTAAAAACAACAATTACGGCGTCACCTACAGGCATAACAGGTACTGCACAGAATTATGTGATCCACATTAATAATTAACGTTCCTGATGAATGCTGAAACTAGAAGTTGTGAATTAATAAATATTTCAATCAGTAACATTTTAAAAAACAGGCTAAATGTGGAACCTTACCAGTATTCAGTAAGTTTGATATCCTGCAAAGAAAAAACAAAGATATAGAAATGTTGAAATACATTTTTATAACATGTAGTCTATAGTGTACTTAATTTTCCCCTGGGGAAGAAAAAGCTGAATGTGGGAAATGACCAGAATATGTTTAGGGAGGTGCACCTCTGTCCAGCAGTCTTCTGTTATGAAGGGATTAAATTTGTGGAGCTTGTATGGGGTGGGATATGTGATCTTACACTGGCCAGACTGTATTTTGCTTTCTTAACTGATTGCCTAGGTCTAACCCCAAACTTCCCTCAGGTTTTCTGTCCCGTTTTAGGTTGTGAAGGTGAGCATGTTGCACAGGGTGGGGATGCTTCTATAGGAATCTCTTGGGGAATGTAGGAAAAGTTCTGGGGATGGGGGTGGGGGGTTAGCTAAAACTGAAATCTGCTTAATATTGCAGGGTTCTTGCAGTAGTACTTCATCTGGGGATACAGGAATGGACACGCTGGGAATGATGAACTTCGCCAGCTAACTGGTGAAAGGGCATAATCTGGCCCTCATGGAGGAGCCGGCCTAATCTGGTGATCCCTTTCTTATGCGAGGCTCTGAATCCACATATAGGTTGGTGAGTTTCAGTGTGACATGTACACCAAGTTATCCAAAAGCCATACCCTAACTATGGGAGAGGACTTCTATATTTGTGTGGGGATATCCTACTTGAGGGACATGCCTTATGGTTTAGAATATTTGAGTTTGTAACTGGCAAGTCGTCCAAATTCTTTGATGCTTTGAAAGATGGTCAGTAAGAATAGCAGCAGTATGTTATCGTCACACGGAGACTTTGGATTCATTCTGTCTTGCACGTGTTCAACTTCTATAGTAAAGCACTAACAAACTCTGAATTGTATGTGCGGTCTTTCGTTTTATTAGCTGGGCAGTGTATATATTTATGTTGGCTGAAAAACGTATGTCTTTGGTCTTTGTTCAGTGAGATACATAAGACATTGCTGTGCAAGACACTTAATGAACTTAAACAAGGAACTTTCATTTTGACCAAATGACTCATAGTTTAATGTAGTTTCCTATTTATTTAGACATTACAATAGTGATTAAAATATTGAGTTACTAACATAATTCATTGGAGCACCCTTATGAAGGATAAGGAGAAGCACAAGAAAAACATCAAAAATGGGACCTACTTGAGCTTGAGCTTGACTTGACTGCACTTTGCTTTCTTCTTGGTCAATGACTTTTTGTGTTGCTTTGATGGATTTATTTATTTGATCTAAGTTGTTGGTCCATTCCTTGATGATCTTTTGGAGTTTTCCCAAAGCAACCCTCTTGTCAACTTCAATGAGTTCCAGGGTGGCTTTTTCATCACTGTTCAGGATTTTTCTTATTGTTTCATATTGGTTGGAAATCCGTTCTATGAGGTGTTCTGCTGAGCTCTGCACAATGACAGGAATGTTAGTTAGAAACACCAAAATAGAAAGAAGGGTAAATAATGAACCACAATATAATCAGATTCAGAAGGGTTAAGGGTGCAATTATACTGCAGCTAAAGGTCTGTGATTGGTAGCTGCAGTCTGAGTTTCAGCTGGGCAGTACTCTGCTTACATTGCCTAGGTGAAGCTTGACTTCTACTGCCTGGGAGAGCGCTTTGTGCATGTGTGCTGACATGCACGCGCAGAGCTTGTCTCCCAGCAGTCAACTTTTAAATGCTTAGGAAGTTCGGGCAACAGCGACCAATTCCCTAAACATTAAAATTAATTCTAGATAGGTTTAAAAAGTGCTCATGGTATCCAGGGTTACCCACCCCAGGCACTTTATACACCTGGTTTGACACCACACTGGATTTACACTGTATTCAGTGCCAGAAACAACAGGAGATTCCGTCCTCCAGGAATTTTCGCTCCAGTGTCAGATCCGGCTTTGACTCCAGATTTTGATGTTAGTGCAAAGCAGAAACTGGTTCGCAACAACACAGAAGTTATAGTGTAAATACATTCTTTGGATCTTTTACGAACTATTCTAATACCTGTCGAATACAATCCAATTAGGATAAGTGTAAATAACTCTTATGAGGGCGAAGATGGAGTGTGTGTTAAATGGGACAGTAGTACAGTCTGCTGAACGGGAAAAAAAGATTCTGGGGTTAAAGCGGGCAAATCTAAAGCTACTTTTATATTGGTGCTGTTTCAGTTGGATTCCAGGAGCCTGGTTTCCAGAACCCAAATTAAAAAGCACTAATATAAAAGCTGTTTATGAAACTGCCAGCACATTGCTTAGCTGCAGTAAAGAAGATCTTGAATTGTATTAACTTAGCGATAGAGTACAAATCAAATCAGGTTGTACTGTCCCTGTACAGGTGTTGGTCAGACCCCATCAGGAATACTGCATGCAGTTCTGGCCACCTAATCACAGGAAGATATTGGTCTGGATTTTGCTGTGAAAATAATGGTGAGGCTAACAGCGCTCACTGTTACTTATTTGCAAATCGGACAGTAACTTCCGGTGAGCGCACATGTGCAGTTAGACGTGGAAATCCGGAAGCTGCTGTCCAAGATGCGCTGTCCCTCCATAAGCTGTGCGAAAACGGCATCTCGCCGTCTGGCTCCCCATCCAAATGTATTGAACGGTGTGAAGTTCCTGTACTGACGTCGTAGATACAGACCAAACTCATCACAAAAAGTTAGGGTTTGTCCATTCCAGTCTAAGCACCCTTTTAACGGCGTGCTAAGTCTTAATTACTGCCAAACAACCTCTCTAGTACTGAAAATTAACTTTTACAAGTGTGGTCTCATTCCTTCAGCTTTTAATTATTATTGGCAGTATATATATATAAAAAAACATTTTTTTAACTTTTTCTTTCTGTCGCGTTTATCTCTCTCCTCTTAATCCAATCTTTCTTTCTCTCTCTTTATTTCACTTTCTGTACTTGATTTGACATTGAATTCACTATTCTAACTTACACTTCCTGGTTCAGACTCTGTGCTGCTCATTTATGATTTTTCAATCTGATTGGTTAAGGAGATCCCAGATGCCCTGTAGAGGGCACCACGCGGTTTGGATCTCGAATTCACAGTAACTCGCAGAGCAAAACTCCATAGAAAGTCTATGGGCGAGTGAAAGTCCAACCAACGGCTAGTGCCATTCGTTCGTCGCTCACAGCAAAATCCGGCCCAACATTGTTCATCAAAGGGTACAGAATTAAGTAACAAAGATGATTCAGGGTATTAGAAGTGTAAGTTTGAAGTGTAAAAGGTTAAGAAGACCGGGTTTGTTTCCTTAGGAAAGAGGAGACTTTGAGATGATCTAATTGTAGTTTTCAAGATTATAAAGGAATTGACAAAATTGGTCGAGACAAATTGTTCAAGTGACATAAAATTAGAAGGTTAGGAGTAAGAAGAGAAGTTAGGTGGACTTTTTCAACCACTGGGTAATGGAGTTGTGGAGTAAGTTACCTGGGAGGACTATTGTAGTGGATAGCATAAATGGATTCAAGATGTAATTGGATGCATCCTTGGAGAGAGAAGAGATTGACAGATATGATGAAAAGACAGGGTTAATCTCTGAAAAAGAGACAGACTAATTAGACCTAATGGTGTTTTCATGTACTTACATTTTTTGTGTTTTAAGTAGATGCACTAACTAACACAGGAATAATAGTAGAAAAGGAGAGTTTGTATTTTGTTTTCCATATTTGTTCATTATATGAATCCAGCAACACTGATGGATATAGTTTTACTGTTGGGTTGTATTACTTACCTGCAAGGATTGGACTTTGTTCTATTGGCACCACCTTGGAGTTATTAGGGTTGGCCTTTGTCTCAGTAGTACTGCACTATAATTATTGGGATTGGTCTTTTGTCTCCGTGGTACCGTGCTGAAGTTACTGGAATTGACCTTTGTCCCATTGGTGCTTCACTGGGATTTGTCTTTGCACCATTGCTGTCACACTGAAGTTATCCAGGTCGACCTTTGCTCCAGTGTACCAGTGGAGTTTTGGGGACTGGTCTTTAGCCCCATACTCCTACACTGGAGGTATCAAGGGTTGACTTTTCTCTCAGTGGTACTACACTTGAATTACAGTGGCTGTTTTTATAGTTCAATGATGCCACACCTAAGCTTGTGAATTTAAAATAAAATTGCTGGACTATAACTTGGTGTTGTAAAATTGTTTACAATTGCCACACCTAGGTAAGGCTTCTTTTTATCATTTAATAATTTATCATAATCGCTGCCTATCAAAGGTTGCCATACAGCTCACATACTCTAGATTTCTCTTGTGATAAATGGATAGACTAAATGTGTGTGGCAGATTTTTGATTTTGAAATAGTGTTACTGCAGATTTTTTTGGAATCATTTTGATTAAAATGGATCAGTTACAATTTTGGTTAATATTTTTCAGTGCTGTTAAGCCTCCACTGGTGGGTTGCTTGCCTACTAGTAGTTTTATAAGTATGCATAATATCTATGTGCTCTTACTGTAAGAACAGTGTCCCTGTTCTTCAGGGACTGGAGGTGTGCTTCTATTTTATCTCTTTTAGTACAGAGATCTTGAAGGGACTGCTTTGGAGTCACCTGTAAAATACATGAAATGAAAATTGAATTATTCAGTAATTAATCAACCTAAATACATTTACCTTTTTGTGCTTGAAAAAAGTTTGAATTAATGGTTAATTTTATATTAAATGACTTCAAATTAAAAGTAGTAGAATCTACTTGACTCGTCTGATCAAAAATGTACCAAACATTTCCATTTATTGCACCGTCGAATATCAGGCCAGGTCCACACTGCTGAGCTAATGGTCAATTTTGCAATACTGCATTTCACTTATAATAAGTATACCAGGGTAGGGCTGCCCAATCTTTTGGAGCAAAGGACTTGACCCCATGCCATAACCATATGATTAAAACACTTTGGGGTCAAGTAAAATCCCAATTAACCACCATGTCCAATGTAGTCACATTCTTTCCGAATGAGCACTCGCCTATTGATTGAATAAAAATTTGCACACACCTTCAGGATGCCAGATTTGTATGCAAGATCTGAGCTTTATATTTACAACAAAACATATTTACATTTAATGAAAAACTATTTGTTGCACAACACTATCGGCCAGTCTCTCAATGCAGGATCTGGGCTTGCTTATGTCTCACCAGATGTTTCATTCGTGGTGCCACCTTTGTTGTGCACGACTGAAGGACATCCTGCAGATGTTCATCAGTGAGCCTTGAGCACAAGTGGAACTGCTGCAGATTAATTTCTGAAAATGTTTGTTCACACACAATGCTGCTTAATAGTGCAGCATAAACTGGTCTTGACATTGCAGACCTTCAAACTCCCACCCCTTCAAACTTGCTCTTCAACCGGTAATTACATTGGAGTTCAAGTAGTTTCATTTTAATATCCAGTGGGGCATTCTCAACGTTGACTGTGAAAAGATTTCCAAACACCTGTCACACTGCCGATCTGCTGTGGAAGTCTTACTTGTGGCTGGTAAACTCGTGTACCACATTTCACACCCTTAATGTGTAACAGCCGCAGTCAGTAGGCTTGTGCAGTTCTTTCTGAATTGCAGCGCATGAAGGGAATTGCTACTAATGCCACAAGCTAGCTGACTTATGAACAGGCGGAGCTTACTTTCAAAAGCATGCGCATGGCTAAACAGTTCTCAACTCAATAAGCCACTTGAAGCCTCTAATTGAGGTTATTTAAGAGAAGTCTAATAGAAATGCATCAGCGTAGAGTTCTGGCAGAGGTCTTTTCTTCTGTTCTATAAAGAGATGCTTTTCATGATGTGGCCCAAATAACTGATGAGTATTGCGCTATGGCTGAGGCAGCCTATATCATCGTGGCACAGCAAGTCCTTGTATAATTCATCTACAACAATAGATTTTGAAACTGGTGGTAGATCTTGATGAAATGAAGTTGATTGCCTTGACCCTATCTACATCTGGCTGCAGATTGACCACTCTGCAATTGACCAGAGCCATTTGGTATACAATGCAGTGCTAACGGATGAGTTGGCCCAATACACCGGCAACATAAATGGTAAACAATATATTCAATGTTGTATCCACTTTTTAAAAATTTGTTCATGGGATGTGGGCGTCGCTGGCAAGGCCAGCATTTATTGCCCATCCCTAATTGCCCTTGAGAAGGTGGTGGTGAGCCACCTTCTTGAACCGCTGCGTCCGTGTGGTGTAGGTTCTCCCACAGTGCTGTTAGGTAGGGAGTTCCAGGATTTTGGCACAGCGACGATGAAGGAATGGCGATATATTTCCAAGTCAGGATGGTGTGTGACTTGAGGGGAATATGCAGGTGCCTGCTGCCCTTGTTCTTCTAGGTGGTAGAGGTCGTGGGTTTGGGAGGTGCTGTCGAAGAAGCCTTGGCGAGTTGCTGCAGTGCATCCTGTAGATGGTACACACTGCAGCCACGGTGCGCGGTGGTGAAGGGAATGAATGTTTAGGGTGGTGGATGGGGGTGCCAATCAAGCGGGCTGCTTTGTCCTGAATGGTGTCGAGCTTCTTGAGTGTCGTTGGAGCTGCACTCATCCAGGCAAGTGGAGAGTATTCCACTCCTGACTTGTGCCTTGTAGATGGTGGAAAGGCTTTGGGGAGTCAGGAGGTGAGTCACTCGCCGCAGAATATCCAGCCACTGACCTGCTTTTGTAGCCACAGTATTTATGTGGCTGTTCCAGTTAAGTTTCTGGTCATTGGTGATCCCCAGGATGTTGATGATCGGGGATTCGGCGATGGTAATGCCGTTGAATGTCAAGGGGAGGTGGTTAGACTCTCTCTTGTTGGAGATGGTCATTGCCTGGCACTTGTCTGGCGCGAATGTTACTTGCTAATTATCAGCCCAAGCCTGGATGTTGTCCAGGACTTGCTGCTTGCAGGCACGGACTGCTTCGTTACCTGAGAGGTAGCGAATGGAACTGAACACTGTGCAGTTATCAGCGAACATCCCCATTTCTGACCTTATGATGGAGGGAAGGTCATTGATGAAGCAGCTGAGATGGTTGGGCCTAGGACACTGCCCTGAGGAACTCCTGCAGCAATGTCCTGGGGCTGAGATGATTGGCCTCCAATGGTAGCACAGAAAACAGCAAAAGACAGTACATACTTTCATTGGTCATCTTCCTGACAAAGGTCTTGACTCCATGTCTCTTCCCAAGCATAGCTGCAGCGTCATAAATGGCCAGGCCAATACACTTGCCTCATGACAATATTAAGTGTGCAACCATCCTTTCTGGGTGCAGGAGATCAGATTCTGCCAACAAAGCAATTTCCGTTAGTAGAAATGCAATGAATTAATTTTCAACGTGGAAATTATAAACACATTTTGATTTATTTATACCTTTTTGTGCTTCCCTGCATGCTCTCCAAAGTAGCAAGTTCTTCGATCGCATTGAAGAAGTAGTCAACTCCTCTCATAAAAGAGATGCACAGCTAGACGGTGTCCATGTTGTCAGTGCTTTCAGGCTGGCTATACCACACAAAATTCTGAGCCTTTTTAATCAGTTGTGTTGTGACATTCTTAGACAGTTCCTGCCCCAAGTTGTCCTCTTAACACCATACAGCACATGACACAAAGACCCTTGCTGCTGTGTTCTGGAAAGATACGACCCTCAAAAATGTATTTTTTCCTTTTCTTGGTGTCCCTACCTGCCATTTAAATCTAACAAGATAGCTTTAAAAAATGGAAGTAGGTAATTTGGGGGCTTTTGTAATGTAGCAAAATTATTTTTTTTCAGTGCTGAGAGATTTACAATGCACAGTGAATAAATCAGCCATTCAAATTTTGTATTTTGTAACATGCAAACTTGGAACCACTCATAACTCGTTACCAGCACATAAGATTCACATTTGTATTCTGTGATTATTGCATTTTGCTTCATTAGCATTCTCATGATTCACACAAGAAATTTAAACATGTAGAAAACTTTTTAGGTTTCCTCATGACCTGACTCCCCAAAGCCTTTCCACCATCTATAAGGCACAAGTCAGGAGTGTGATTGAATACTCTCCACTTGCCTGGATGAGTGCAGCTCCAACAACACTCAAGAAGCTCGACACCATCCAGGACAAGCAGCCCGCTTGATTGGCACCCCATCCACCACCCTAAACATTCACTCCCTTCACCACTGGTGCACCGTGGCTGCAGTGTGTACCATCTACAGGATGCACTGCAGCAACTCGCCAAGGCTTCTTCGACAGCTCCTCCCAAACCCGCGACCTCTACCACCTAGAAGGACAAGAACAGCAGGCACATGGGAACAACACCACCTGCACGTTCCCCTCCAAGTCACACACCATCCCGACTTGGAAATATATCGCCGTTCCTTCATTGTCGCTGGGTCAAAATCCTGGAACTCCCTTCCTAACAGCATTGTGGGAGAACCGTCACCACACTGACTGCAGCGGTTCAAGAAGGCGGCTCACCACCACCTTCTCAAGGGCAATTAGGGATGGGCAATAAATGCCTGCCTCGCCAGCGATGCCCACATCCCATGAACGAATAAAAAAAATGTGACTCAAACTTTTAGACAAAATATTTCCAAAAGTCACAGGGTTTTATTGCGTTGGCAACAATGTTCATTGTTCCCATTTTACATCTGTGGACTAAAAATCCAAGTGCCCTCCCCTATCCACACACACAGAATCTGTACCTCACTTACCTTTTTGCTCTCGACGTCCTGCTATCTATCTGCTCTCTATGGTCCACTGCACCGAGCTATTCATTTTTCTGCCTTTTTGTTTATCTCTGCTACCATTGCCACTCTTGCTGGACCTGTTGACATTGCCACAATCTATCTATCATTAGCCACTAGGTCTGATGTGACGTTTACAGCTTCCCTAGTAATATTGGGCGCTTGCTAAGGATGGCTCAGGGGACATTACTCTTTTCACATCATTTTTGTATCAGATATTCTGCAATTTGCAGCAGTCATTTCTTGGAAGCTTCAGCCTCTTTAAACATCCCAGGGCTGGAGAACTGGTAGAGACCGTTTCCTGATTGGTGCAAAACGCCCGCTTCGTCAGTGATGTGAATTGACCAATCGGAACAGAAGGAGATAGGAAAAAGTACGAATGAGAAGATAGTTCTGTGCAAGAGTTCTCTTTGCACAGATCTAGAGGTCTCCTGCCTGCCTATCTAGTTGTTTGGGGAATGTGTGTGACCAGTAGTGACCTAGAAGGAAAAAAGAATATGGAAGGGGAAAAGGGCCATGTTGTTTTATAAATATATTTTTTTTAAAAACCTTTCAATCTGTGATGCATTTCTTTATCCCCTCCCATGTCAAGGTAGCTTGCTATCCAATATGTAGGATTATCATTGGCTAAAATAAAATAAAAGTTTACGGGGGTTAATTTGCAGAAGAGTGTTCCAATCTTCTCTCACCCTTTGCGTGTAGAAGTGTTTCCTAACTTCACTCCTGCACGTCTTGGCTCTAAATGTTAGGCTATGTCCCCGCGTCTTAGCATTCAAGTATAGGAGACCTCCCGAAGCAGTTACAAATGCATCATCAGCCAGAAGCAATAATCCAGCCACTAACCTGTAAATCCTGCATGGTCCCTTTAAATAGAGCTGGTGGGGGTCCTCCAGGCACTCTAAGACATGTTTAGATGGTCGTGGTTAAGACTGCATTGAGTTGAGCATTAAGTTCCAAAATGGTGTCTATCACTTTAAATTAGTGTTGCACACTGATTGTATCCATTTTCTCCTTTACATGCTGCCGGCATTCGGTATTTGCGCATGCGCTACTACCTATACCAAGATGGCGTCCGGCGCACATCACACTAGAAACGTGTGTGTGCAGCCAAGACGCCATCTTGACACTTCAAGAGGCCGCATAGCGCTGAAACTACAGGCGCTACATAGCCCAACTTCTAGCCCGACATCTTCAAAATAATGTGTTTTAAAATTCTGCTGTTTTTTTGCTAATATTTGTGGAAATGTTTAAAAATTTATTTCCGGATAGTGCGTGATTTGAAGATGAAGTGCTCAGTAATTGTTGTTGGGTGATTTAAAAATATTATACAGTTTTTACCATGTGAGCTGGTGTTCACTGAGGTGTGGCAAGTTCAGTAGTAAAAAAAAAACTTTCTTGGTACGTCCCAAAGTGCTTCACATCAAATGAATGACTTTTTGAAATGCAGCCATTGTTGTTACGTCGGCAAACATAGCAGCCAATTTACACGCAGCAAGTAAATGAGATGAATGACCAGATAATTAGTTTTTAGTTGTGTTGCTTGTGGGAGGAATGCTGTCAAGATACTGAGATAATTCCTCTTCAAACAATGCCTTGGGATCTTTATGTCCATCTCAATAGGCAGATGGAGCCTTGATTTAATGTCTCATCTGAAAGACACTGCCTCCAATAATGCAACAGTCCCTTAGTATGTACTGATTCAGTGTTCATATCCTGGAATGGGGATTGAACCTACAACCTTCTGACTGAGGTGAGAGTAGTAAGAACTATTTCAGTGATGCAGAATAAATTTTGCTTACCAGTGGTTAGTAATATAGAAAATTGCTGCTTGTGCCAGTATCTGATATGATATGCTCAACCGACTTTTTTTCAAATATTTTTTTGTTTTGAAAAGAACGACAAAATATTAATGCCCCAGGACATCGCTGCAGGAGTTACTCCGGGCAGCATCCTTAGGCCCAACTATCTTCAGCTGCTTCATCAATTATCTTCCCTCCATCATAAGGTCAGAAGTGGGGCTGTTTGCTGATGATTGCACAGTGTTCACCTCCATTCCTCAGATAATGAAGTAGTCCATGTCTGCATGCAGCAAGATCTGGACTGTGTCCAGGCTTAAGCTGATAAGTGGCAACTAACATTTGGGCCACACAAGTGCCAGGCAATGACCATCTACACCAAGACAGAGTCTAACCTTGACATTCAATGGCATTACCATTGCCGAATCTCCCACCATCAACATCCTGGGGGGTCACCGTTGATCAGAAACTCAACTGGACCAACCTCATAAATGGTTTGGGTACTACAGCAGGTCAGAGGCTGCGTTTTTTGTAGTGAGTGGCTCACCTCCTGACTATCCAAAGTCTCTCCACCATCTACAAGGCACAAGTCAGGAGTGTGATGGAATACTCTCCACTTGCCTGGATGAGTGCAGCTCCAACAACACTCAAGAAGCTCAACACCGTCCAGGCCACTTGATCGGCAGCCCATCCACCACCTTAAACATCTACTCCCTCCACTACCGGCACACCATGGTTGTACTATTTACAGGATGCACTGCAGCAACCCTCCGAGGCTTCTTCGACAGCACCTCCCAAACCCGCGACCTCTACCACCTAGTAGGACAAGGGCAGCAAGTACATGGGAACACCATCACCTCCAAGTTTCCCTCCAAATCACACACCATCCCGACTTGGACATATATCGCCACTATAGAATCATAGAAAGTTACAGCACAGAAGGAGGCCATCGTGTCCATATGGCTGAAAAAGAGCTGTCCAGCTTAATCCCACTTTCTAGCACTTGGTCCGTAGCCCTGTAGGTTACGGAACTTCAAGTGCACATCCAAGTACTATTTAAATGAGTTGAGGGTTTCTGCCTCTACCACCCTTTCAGGCAGTGAGTTCCAGACCCCCACCACCCTCTGGGTGAAAAATATTCTCCTCAGCTCCCCTCTAATCCTTCTACCAATGACTTTAAATCTATGCCCCCTGGTCACTGACCCCTCTGGTAAGGGAAATAGGTCCTTACTATCCACTCTATCTAGGGGCGTCATAATTTTATACACCTCAATTAAATCTCCTTTGTTCCAAAGAAAACAACCCCAGCCTATCCTTGTAAATCTCCTCTGTACCCACTCTAGTGCAATCACATCTTTCCTGTTGATCAGGACTGTATGCAGTACTCAAGCTGTGGCCTAACCAATGTTTTATACAGTTCTAACATAGCCTCCCTGTTCTTACACTATCCAGTACAGAACAGTCTGCTTGATCAGCACCCTGTCCATAGCTTAAACATCTTCTCCCTCCACCACCAGTGTACCATGGCTGCAGTGAGTACTATCTACTGGATGCACTGCAGCAAGTCACCAAAGTTTCTTCAGCAGCATCTCCCAAACCTGCAACCTCCCCCACCTAGAAGGACTCGGGCAGCAGGTGCATGGGAACACCATCCCCTTCAAGTCACACACCATCCTAACTTGGACATATATCGGCATTCTTTCATCATCGCTGGATCAAAATCCTGGATCTCCCTCCCTAACAGCAGTATGGGAGTACCTTCACCACACAGACTGCAGCAGTGACAGAAGGATGTCCACCATCGCCTTCTGCATTCTGTCCTTTTCAGCGATGCCCATAATCTCAAGAATAAGAAAAATTAATGTGATAAAAGGTTTTGAAGTTGAAATCATAGCAGTTTCTGTTTTTTGCAGAATTTTAATGGCTACAAAGGGAGTTCATTAGTTTCTATTTACATTTACCAGTGTTACATGTCTGCACTAGTCAGCATGTGTGTTTGACAGTATTAATTTGGTTAGAATTTCCTGTGTCTGGACATGCTTTTGGAAGAGGTATAAAATTTTTAAATCTACGTGTCGACTCCTGTGATGTTGCAAACGGGGAGACAAGATCAAGTGTCCTATTCAGGTGAAGCAGGGTTAGGGGACAGGGAATAATTGGACCAGAATATGCAGATGTAATTCAGTCCCCATTTTAAAGTCATAACATTCTGTCCTTTATTTTTATATAACACTTAGATAAATTAATGTATTATCACAGAGATTTAAAGAAGCAATATCATTTGTTGGACTACCTGTGCATTAAACATTTTCATCAATCTGATCCCTATGAGGTTCATTACTGAGTTATCTCCAGCTGAGTGCTCTCTGCTGAGTCTGGGAGCTGAAGAGACAGGTTTCCCTGGAGGACAGAATTTAAACTGAAGCTGCAGCTTACAGCCATCTCGACTGCACATATCGACATTAAATGAAGACGAGACTGGGCTAGACTTGATGTCTCCCACTATTGATCAGCCTGCCAATGCTCATTGTTCAGGTTCATACAGTCAATCACTATGTATCCAAACAGCTAGGGAAAAATAGATAAGTCAATAATTTGGGTAACTGTAATAATTTCAGTGTTGTGCTACATTAAATTATACTAATTTGGCCTGGGAACTGATGTGCACACAAATAAATAGATATATGCAGGGCATTGCAACGGTCCATTTGATTAATAGGGCCATACAGATAACTTGCATTTAAATAAATAGTTGGCACCTGTAGTCCAATTGGGGCAATAGAATCTCGTCAGCCTTCCCTGATTTGCACTCTTCCCCCCTACCCTGCACGAACATTGAACACTTCAGTAGCGTACTCCAGCTAGCAACCACTGAGAACTAACAAGTGCATTTCAGCCACAACAGATTGATTCAAGTAGCATGCAGCCCTCAGACTTGACCTTGAAGTATTATGAAGCAGAATAGCAAACACACCCAAAGAGCATTTTTCACCCCACTCCCATTTTTTCATGGAGGTGTTGGTACACACTGCAGTCTGGTTTCCTGGGTGCTGGAAGCACTTCCTGCGTCTTTACCTGTGACCATTTGTCATGTCTGAACCTAGACTGTAAGTTTCAGTCGGCTATTTGATCGTGGAGGGCACCAAAGAAGAAACAAATTCTTTTCACACACTGAGATCACAAAATAACAACCGGGAGCGGAATCCTGGCTATATTTTCTTTTTATTTCTTTTTCCCAGCCCTGGAACTCTGCGTTCAATTGCAGCGTGAGAACTGCTGCTTGGCTGAGACGAGCTAATTCATTACAAATAAGAATCAAGCCTGGGATCTTCTAGTCTGTGTGGCTACACCAGGTGCCTTTAAACACCCAGACTTCATTTCTGACACCACATTTTAAATAGTAGCTGCTCAATCACATTCCAGCTCTAACAAAAGAGAGCATTTATTTTACACATTGGGCTCCATATTAGCAGGATGGCGGGTTCGCGGCGGGGGGGGGTCCATTGGGCGCGTGGGTCACGCGCCCGGTGAAATCAGTCTGCCCCGCGTGCGATCGCAGCCGAATTGGATCCACTTACCTGGTCTTCCGGGTTCCCCGCTGCTGAGCTGGGCGGAC
Source organism: Heptranchias perlo (assembly GCF_035084215.1). Taxonomy (NCBI): domain Eukaryota; kingdom Metazoa; phylum Chordata; class Chondrichthyes; order Hexanchiformes; family Hexanchidae; genus Heptranchias; species Heptranchias perlo. The sequence goes on along the minus strand of NC_090325.1, from coordinate 102,410,489 downwards.
TGCACATGCGCAGTAAGGTCTGTCAGCTGGAGGAGCTCTATTTAAAGGGGCAGTCCTCCACTGACTGATGCTGCAAGAAACAGGAAAAATTACAGCATGGAGCAGCCCAGGGGGAAGGCTGCTCCCAGGTTTAATGATGCCTCACTCCAGGTATCATTGGATGGGGTGAGGAGGAGGGGGAGGACAGAGATCTTCCCCCCGGCGGGCGGGAGGAAGCGGCCTGCCTCTGCCACCAAGAAGGCCTGGCTTGAGATGGCAGAGGAGGTCACCTGCACCACCAACATATCGTCCACCTGCATACAGTGTAGGAGGCACTTCAGTGACCTAAGTAGGTCAGCCAAAGTGAGTACACTTGCTCATTCCCCTATACTCCGTCTGCCACATCACCGTCCCCACCCCACATCTCCTTCTGCACTGCCAACACTACTCTGTCACATCACCCCTCACACCCACTCAAACCTCAGCCTCATCTTACCTGAACTTATTCACCTCGTCAGTACTCATCCTGCCACTACCACTCAACCCAATCCTCATACAGTCTCATGGCTCTATCTCACACTCACTCTCTCATGTATCTCTTTCACGGTCAGCCTCACTCAACCTGCCACTACCTGTGCTGCAGCCACAGGGCATACATCACATATGTGCAGTAGGAAGCGTAAGGCAAACGTGTTGTGAGCATGAAGGGGATGCACAAGGGTGTTTGAGGATTTGTCATGGTTTTTACTTATATTTGATTTCTGACCAACTCACATTACATATTATATTGGCACCACTACTGCCACGTCTTTGCGAATCTTGTCTGGTTTGTACAATAATGCCCTTTCCTGAGGATCACAATGAGGCTGCAGATGTCCATGACTACATGTCGAGTGACTCTGAGCCTCCGTGTGCACTGCTGCTCAGAGAGGTCCAGGAAGCTGAGCCTTGGTCTGTGGACCCTGTGGCGAGGGTAGTGCCCTCTGCGAAGCATCTCTCTCTGCGGTTGCCCTCCCTCCTGCTGTGCAGGTGGATGTGTCACAGCACTGTGTTGTGGAGCTCCACGTGTCAGAGGTGGACGGCCTGGCCGGCGAGGCTGGTGATGCTGTTCGCCCTCCGAGGAGGTCATGGCTGCAGCTACGGCGGCTCCCATCCAGAAGATGTACATCTGAGGGGGTCCGCAAGGTAGGTACATGTGTCTGGACACCGGGGTAAGTGTGCAAGTTGGTGAATTTGATTGTTAGGAGGAGGGTGGTGGAGGCCAAACTTTGTCCAAAGTGACAGAGTGGCCTCCTGCAATGAGTGAGGGTCTCCCCTCCCCCCCCACCCCACCTGTCAAATGGACCTTTGCAGCTGCCACAGGCTGATAGCTGCAACACGTCCATTTCAACTGGGAGTGCTTCCCCCAGTACAGGAAACAGTCCCAGTTGTTTCTAAAATTCCACCCCTCTTGAAATATTCCCTTAATCAGGTCTGTTAATGATCTGAAATAACAGAATAAATACTGTTAAGTGGCACCCCGCCGGCTTTAATTGCCTGCGGGAGTCCCACATGCAGGGGCTGCGTGCGCACGTCAGCGCGTCTGTGGAGAACCCGGAAGTGGGCGGGTTGGAGCCGGGCCACATCACCGCCCCCACACCACATCCGCCAGGAATGCACCCGATAGCGGGTGCTAATATCGAGCCCATTGTGTCTGATTGTGCACATATGAGCACAGAACTAGTCCTGTCCAGATCTTTCTCACAATATAGCTGTAAGTTGGTGCAACTCCACTTCCATGTCAGTTAACAGCTTAAAACAGGTGTTCTAAAGCAAATATTCCTCCACTTCATATTTATGCAAAGAATTAAGGAAAATGTATAATGTCACATGTACAAAATACAGTACTGCATTTATAATAGAAAACACTACTTGTGTGTTTGGTGTGTGATCGCCATAAGATTTTTGTTCCTGCAATAATTTAAAGTGGCACTTGTTCTCTTTTGAATTTGGCAAGCCTCCTGTTTACAAACAACGTGACACAGTAAAATAAATCTCACTAACATCAACGCATCACTTGCATGTGACATCATGTCAAAAATTATGCACTTTTTTCACTCTTCCAAAAAATCTTTCACTTTTTCATGAAGATAATGCCTCTTGAAAAATAAATTTACTTGACTGTTTCTGCATCACTTGAACAAAAGCAGAGCAAAAATGACAGTTATTGACAAAGGGATATAAAGAGTTGCTGTGGGTTTCATTACTACCCACCCTACGAAACAGGGATCTTTTCAGAGGAGACAGTACCTGTGGTAATAGCTGCTCTGTGCTCCTTTCTGCTACATTCCAGGATATTGCTGAGCTTGTGGATTTGTTCAGTTTTTTGTCACTCGAGTCTTGGTGGCTCAGTAGTTGCGAATGGACTGGAGGCCCACTCCTTTCCTTTTGCACCTTGGTTGCACGTGTGTCAGCATCCAGTTCCGCAGTAACTTTTGAACAGATAGCATGTTGCTGTTGTGCAGGATTAGAAGAAAAGAGCTCTGCGTTTTCTGCCATTGGTACCAGACTAAGTGCAGGGGAACAAATGAAAACCTGCAGAATTTGAATAGAAAGAAAGTAAACACTCGCAGCTACTGTTGGACTGGTTTGTGTATGAGGTGTGGCAGAATAAGCAAATCTAACTTCACTCTATTTCTTTGTAATGTCTTTCTTCAGGGTCTGTATCTTAATTCTTTATCAGCAGTTTACTGAATAAATATGACCTGCATTTGTGTTCGATAATTTAGTTGTATATGTGTGTTTTCCACCCCTTCCCTAAAGAATACATTACCCCTTGGTAAAAGTGGACTGATCCAAATTGAACCCTTCAGGTGTCAGGTGACTGGCAACATATTTGCTGGAACATAATTCCATGCAATTGAAAGAATGTTCTAGCATAAATACTGTGACGTCAGAGTAAAGAGTGAGACCAATTATGATTGCCGTTCACAGGTTACTGAACAACTTTTCAGATATATTTCTGCTGTAATTGTTTAACCTGTTGTGTATAATACACCTGCTGGGTTATAGGGTTGAGAGTTCTTTTTAATCTGGTGCACTGAAATGATTCCATGCTTCCAACAAATAATTCCAATGTAAGGTTGGTTTTACTTGTCCAGAGACTCAAATTTCAAGACATTAAATCAGGTTTGAGATGGTCACGTTTGAACAGATTTTTGCAGATTTGTGGACAAATGTCATCTGATTTTACTTTAATATGAATGAGGTCAACTGGTATAGTTTTTTCACAAGATCAATTTACTCCCTATTTCTCAGCCAAGTCAAAAAATTAAAAGGTTTAGGAGACAGGTGTTAATATGTTAAAATTAATATTAATATTCTATCATCTCTATACAGTTCACCTACTTCCATACATTCTAGATCCAAAACATATATTTGGGACTTCTAACTGCTATGCCAACCACTTGCTGTTATTTCATTGATAGCAGTTAATCAAGCAAGTCCGAAGATCAAAATCCCAAATATAGACTGGGGAGGTCTTTGAATCTGGAATAATTGTCAGTAGATTCTTTAGAATGAGTATAGTTGATTTTGTTCCTGCTGCTTCACAGGTGATAATTAATTAAAGTATGTTTGTGATTTAATATTACTATTCTTCTGTGCTTGAGTGGAAAGTTAAATAAAACCATAGAATTTTACAGCACAGAAGAGAAGCCATTTGGCTATCATGCTGATCCCAACATTAAAAGAGCTTTCTGCTTAGTCCCTTTCCCTTGCCGTTTCCTCATACCCGTGTCAATCTTTCCTTTCAAATATTTATCCACTTCCCTTTTTAAAAGCTATTATGGATTCTGCTTCCACCACTGTTTCTGGTAGGGCATTCCATCTCCCAACCAATCTGCATAAAAAAAAATAAAATCTCCTAACCTTCGATCTTTTTGTGGTGACTTTAAATTTATGGCTTCTAGTTATAAACTTACCAAGCAGTAGAAGTAGTATTTCCATATTTTACTTTATCAGAATCTCATAATTTTGACCGCGTCTGATCAATCTCTATTTAACCTCCTTTGATCTAAAAAAGAGTGCCAATTTTTCTCATTCCTCCTTCTAATCTAAAGCTTCTCATCGCTCTATACCCAGACCATAGCCTTGAAATTCTTCCTAAAGTAGGGCGCTCAAAACAAGACACATCATTCTAACTGTGGCCTAACCAATGATTTGTACTGATTTAGCATTACCTCTTTGCTTTTTGTGCTCTATACTTCTATTAATAAAACCCACCCTTTTTTTCCACAGGGAAATCCCTCTAATCTGAAATATATCCATTAGGCACTGCTCTGTTTTCTGTCTTTAACTAACTGCCTATCTATGCCGCCACATACTCTTTAATACAGTGTGATTTCATTTTATCAACAAGCTTCCTACATGGATCTTTTCAAAAGCCTTTTGAAAATCCATATGCACAATATCTACTCCATTTCTTTTATAAATATACTCCAGTATTTCCTCAAATCTGTGCTGTCTGACCTTACTTAAGCTGTTTTTTCTTTCAAGGCAAGTTTTAATTTTATCTCGTATTATGGCTTACAGAAGCTTATCCACTACCGAAGTTAGGCTAACTGGTCTATAGTTACCTGGTTTATCCCTTTCTCCCCTTTTGAACAGAGGTGCTACATTGGCAACCCTCCAGGCGTCTGTCTGACACAGCTTCCATTTCTAAGGATATTTGAAAGATTGTGATCAGAACTTCTAACTTTTACTTCCCTCAGCATTCTAGGAGGCATGTCATCAGGACACATTGTCTTTTCTACCATGAGTTTCATCAGTTTTTGTAGTGCTACTTCCTTGTCTGTAGTTAATCTTTCAAGCTGCTCCACCTCATCCCCTTGTACCCTCTTTTTCCCACTACTGCACTCGTCGATGAAAAATGCGGCGAGTGCAGTAGTGGGAAAAAGAGGGTACAAGGGGACAATACCTCCGCCATTATTCTTTTTCATCTCATATCAGCCCTACCTTTTCTTTACCTACTTTATTTGTTATATGTTTATAAAATCCTTTACGATTTCCCTTTACGTTATTTACCAATCTTTCTTTATACCTCCCCTTAGCCTGTCTAATCTCTTTATCAGATGAAGGGGTGTGATGGTCTTTTGGTCAGTACCTACAACCCAATAGTATTAAATAAAACTCTTAAACATTAGGAGGGTTAGGGTTGGATGATGTTGCTCTGAGGACAGCAGGCCAGGATTGAATAGTGCAAGTTTGAGGATGGATGAATGCTCTGGGGTATTGCTTGATCAGCTTCAGGCATCAGGACATATTTATACAAGACTAAGGTAAGGGCGATATTTTCCAAAATCCCGTACCGCCTGTGGGGCCTCGCATGCAGCAGTAATGGACATAAATATGCAGTGTACCCGTGATTTTCTGATAAGCCACCTGCTGTATGCGAGGCTGTGCCGGTGGTGTGACATCTTTGGAATATTTCAGTATGTAGGGTGGTATACAGTTCACAATAGAGTAAGTGTACATAGTCTGTGGAAGGGATAGTCTGAGGGACCGAATTGCCTTTCTTATCCCAGGTTGTGTTATAAATATTACTTGCTTTGTGGCACTTCAATGAGGACTTGGGTGCCTTTGGGCTCTGTGCTGATTTGAAAGTGGCTAGCATTTAAATAATCAGTACCACTGAGCACTGCTTTGTAAAAGAGTAATGCTTTTGTGTTTTCTTTTCCAGGTAAGTCTTTTTCCCGTACTATCGTAAAACTAAAAAATGCTTCTCCCTCTCTTTTATCCTAATTTATTCTTGCAAGCAAGGCTGACATTTTTATTGCCTATCCCTAGTTGACCAATTTCTTGAACGAGTTTTTTGATACAACTTATTGGCATGCTAGACCACTTCAGAGAGGAGTTGGAACATCCATGTTGGTGTGGTATAGGCCAAGTAAGGATGGCAAGTTTCCTTCCCTAAAGGACATTAATGAACCAGTTGGGTTTTTACAACAATCTGACAGCTTCATGGCCATTTTTACTGATACCAGCTTTTTATTTCAAGATTTTTTGAACTGAATTGAAATTCACAAATTCAGGCCTCTGGCTTACTAGTCCAGTAACATAACCACTATGCTCCCGTACTCGTTTCTGGGACTGAAAATCAGTTGTAAACACATTCTTTGCTTAAGCTAGGTAAAACAGTGCTGCATATAATTGAAATACCAGTTTCAGGTTGCTTGGGCTGGGTGCCAAGTTTATGCATTCCAAATTCTTAACTAACATAAGGAGCTGCAATAAATTGCAGATGGGTAGAAGTGTGGGATGATGGGCGGAGAGGGGAATGGAGATGTTATTCTTTCCCTTACCGGGAGCAGCTGAGGATAGGCTAGGCACCTATATGCATATGGTTGCCAGGTAAGCCCTGATTTTTGTTTGGCTCTTAACAGCTAGAGCTTTCTGTATAATGGTAATGAAAAGAAATAGCTGCAGACAGTAGGTCTGAAAGGGGGAAAAAAAGTTAATCTTTTGGGTAAAGATTTTTCAACAGAGTTCTAACAAAGAATCTCTACCCAAAACATTAAGCTATCTTTCTTTCTAGTTTCAGATACATGTTTTGTTCTGAGTGGGGCTTCAATCTACACTCTTCTGATGCAAGAGTGCCACCACTGAACCAAGTGACCTTTATCCATGTGTGAGCCTTGACAAGTGAGCATCAACAGAACATTCAAACATGGGGGTAAAGAGGGGAGAGCATTCCAGCTGACCCCAGTTCTGTCTTCATTCACTATCCGTACACTTGTACTTCTAACAGGAGTGACTGGATAGTAATCTGGAGTCAGAATCCTGGTTGATTTTCTATTACTTAATGCAAGAGCTCTGAGGCCAACTGTAGCACTCCCACCAGCACATTGGATGAGATCACTAACTCAGTCTTGCATGAGTACCGAATCTGGGATCTCCCTGCTTTAACACTCAGATGTGACTTTACTATTGGATCATTTTGCATGAGATGTAATCCAGAGTATTCAGTCCCACTTAAGGCTAGTGTGCATTAGAAGTTAAATAAAATAATCTACTGTGGCTAGTTCTTTTGATTGTATTGTGATATAGCAAATCATTTTTTTCCCTAATTATGAGCCTTTAACCTAATCGACTAATGCAACTTTGGTGAAAATTATTTTAAAATGTGATACAGTTCTGTTACTGCTCTCAAGCTAATTGTAATTGGGTCAGACAGTAATACAATGTAAGTTACTTAAAGATCTCTGTGGACACGATTTACGTGGTGTCTGTCAAAACCAGACAAATAGGTCAAATTTGTTTAGTTTTTTCCCCCATTTCCTGGTGTTTCGGAAGCAGTGGCACAACTGGGTTAGAAATCACACGGGAGCGAGATAAAGACATAGACAGGAGCAGTAGGACTTTGGCTGTGGGTCCTGGTCTCTCTCCTTCTCAGAGAAAACAGGGAGAGACCAAGAAACTGGGACCAAGAGCTGGAGAGAGCAGGGCATGAAGCGGAGGGAGAGGGACAGATCAAGAGTCGGGCAGAGGAAAGAAGATTATCTGGAAAAACCAGTAATCATGTCTGAACTAAAGAAAAATATCTGTGTGGCTGTGTTTGGTTTGAGCGGCTGTGATTTGTGTGGTTTACCCAATTGATCTGTAAAACATTCACCATAAATAAAATGTGCTATATCTCCCGACCAGTCCTGCCTCCATGCCATTATTCTCCCCTCCCTTACCACTACCGTTACCCAACAAAGCCCCTCCTGTATGACTATGATCTACATCAAAAATCAACAGTGCGTCTGTGCAAATTGCTGATGACTTTGAGCCCTTTACCAATTCAGCATCGCTGATACAGAAACTTAATGTGTTCTATTCGAAATATTTTTTCAATTTTTGTATCAATCTGATGTCTAAACACTGCTGGTGCAGTGACCTGGAATACTCTCCATTGATCCTGGGACCTAGGATCAAATGCAATCCAAGCTGATGGAATGGAAGTCTCCTCTTTCTGCTGACTGTAGGGATCTTAATTGAGAGGAGTTTGAGCAGTTTCAGTCCAACTCCTAGTGAATGAACAGCATAAACTAACCATCTGTGAAGCATATGCGATGTTCTCCTGCATTAAAGACGCTATATAAATGTATGTTGTTATTGTTATAATGCAACACTTAACATTTTCTCACAGAGAAGCCAAAAGATTTATTGATGTGGGAGATGCAAATACCACATTACCACCAGAAAAGTACATATTGTCCACCAGTTGCCCTGTTGTGCTCCCTCTGCCAATTTGGGGGAAATAAGGGTTTACTGCTTATATAAAGGTTGTGCATACTAATGTTGCATTATTTAATTTAATATTGAACAACCTTCAGAGAAATAAAGTAACTTCATAAGTGATATATTGGGCCAGAATGTGCTGGCACAATAACAGCGAGTTTAATGCGCATGCCGTTATTAGTGTGTAAATCGTCCAGCAATTTGTGGCAAGGAAGAGCTACCTCTGTGTTGTCCTACAGATTGTGCCACTGAACAGGTAGATGGGGCCTTGGTTTCACATTTCATTATTAGATTACTAGGGACAGTCAGTGTAAAATGTGAGAAAATATCCCGGTCCCTGTTCTGACATATCTATCTCTCTCTCACCTTGATGCATACAAAAACTCACCCTCCAAAAAAGATGTCCATTTTTAACAGTTGCTCTATTTAATTTTCAGGTTCCAGAGCCCATATGTATGTTTCGTGAGGATCCCTGTAATAATAAATGTGCTTTGTCGTTAGGTATTCCCAGTTTTATTCAGAGGAGGAGTTCTGCCACTACAACATGTTTAATCATTATTTCTTTGGGGGAAAGGTAGGTGCCAGCATGTATGAGATGTGGTATCTGATTATATTGGTGCATTGCTAATGTAAAGTTTCCTTAAAGAACAAGGAAAGTCAAATGGGAAGTACCTTTTGTTCAAAGTAGTTACCCCATTGTCTATGTCAAGAAAGTGTACAGTACTTATAAAATATTCTTTGATTTAAAAACAAAGTCATTTCTTAACCATTTGGAAATTCAGTATGTTGTGTCTCCTTGCCGGTCAGTCGTCCAAGTGAAGGGGAGGAATCCTGGAGTGCCACCGTTAATTGCATTGGGGCCTGACAGCTGAGCCAAAGCTGCCTGATCCCAGGAAAGTTTTCAATCAAGTCAGCCAACAACTTGCCCCCATGGCAGTCAAGAATTAAAGAATACTTTTAAGTGCAGCCAACCTCACTGCCTATCTACTCATTTTCAACAAATCCCCAAGTACAGATCCAAATTTCTCAATCTGTACCCATTGTAACCCCACATAATACTGCGCGCACAGAACAAACAAGTACCCTGGAACAAGTTTTTTGCACAACATTTTGCAATTTACTGTATAATAGGTTGACTCTTCTTTTCAATAGGCAGTGGGGGAAGACTTTAAAGCAAAGGTACTTCTCCTGATATTCCATCCTGTTGAAGAGGCTTGCATTTATGCAGCTCTTTTTTAAATTAGCAAATCAATAACTGTTTTTGCTGGGAACCTTCTGATGTGTAGTTTCACTTGAGGTTTGTTAATTTTGTACATCTGCCTTCTAATTCTATGGTCAGAGTCCAGATTAAATAGTCTGCTTCCATCTGCATTTCCTTTCTGAATTTTAATGAGCTGAATCTCTTATCCTTTTTTTACTCCAATGAAAACTAGCTCAGTTCTGCGCATCTCTTTAAAACCGCTTTTACACTGGTGCATGTTTTAGTTTGGATTCTGAGAGATGAGTATCCATGAGCCAGCTCCCTACATTTACACAGATAAATCCAACTTCTGAATTCTAGAGGCAGACTCGCAGACCCTGTTTCTCATGGGTCTTTGATTCTACTGCTGGGATCAAGGCGCTGGATTTAGCAGTGTAAATGTCAGGTGCCAACACACCATGTTTTTCAAACCTCTTATTCTTCATGGACATTTCTAGTTTTTTTTTGAGTCCATTTATATTGTTTGCTTTAAAGCCTTTGCTGACAATTCATTCTCTACATTCCATACACATGCTTCACTATGTGCGTAGTCATTCCATCTCAATTCCATGCTTACTCCTAATTTTTAAATTCCATCCCCTATTTCTTGATTCCTTGCCCTTGTTATACTGGCTCTCTCTCTCTCTCTCTCTCTTGCCTCATAAGTAATTTTAATTATCTATCTATTCAAGCACATACATTATCTTATCGAATGTATTGTTTCTATGCTTCGAGCAGTATCCATCCTTTAACCTAGTTTATCATGTACGTTTATCTCCAAAAAAATGTAATATAGATCCTTGTTGTGACATCACTTAGAAGCTGGGTGAACTGCTGATTAAGCTAGGTGCATGGTATTGCTATTGTAGCTATTCAGTCCTTGACTTAATTAGAAACAAAATTGAGCACTACATCGATTCTGTTTGTATACTTCTATTAGTTACAGCACCAGTAATAACTAATCATTTTTCACCGATAATTTGATGTTATTAGAGGTGTAAACATTTACTTTTTTTGTGTAGTGTCCAATTTAAAACTTCATCTTACCAGTTTCCCCTGGTCTTTATCTGATTTTCAGAGATTCAGAGCTCTTTTTTGTTTCCTCAGTTCTGTTGGTCTCGAGTCCTATCCGTAAACCTTTCATACCCGTCTCTGTTCTCTTGCCATTCTTAGACTATAAAGCACATGATACAAAGATTGCAGCTTTTTATACCTGTATACTTACATGTTTTCCATTCTGCTGATCCAAGCACTCCTGAGGGTTAAACTGTGGAGGAGTTCCTAAGTGAAATATTTAAATTTCATTACAATTAAAATCAAATGCATATGGTAAGCAATATGAAGATGAATATATTGAAATTGTGTGAAGGAAATTTAGTGTTGAAACTGCTGGAGGTGCAGGTTTTAGTTGATTAAAAACTTTTCAGCAATATTTTATTTGGCCTTTTACAATTGGCAGTGTAAAACTAGCAACATATTTTCTCATTTTTTTCTCTTGACAATACTTCACGTGTTGCTGCCCAGGATTGGCTGAACAGAATTGGCTTGATTTCTTGCTGTTGATGAAATTGGTGACTAAGCAAGTTAATAGACTAGCTGCTAGAGAATTCATACATCTTGATTCAGGTGATTTTAACAGCACAAAACAAAGTTGAAACATTGCTATGAAAATGACAGATATAACAGTTCTGATTTCATAGCATTGACTATATAAAAAAAACCTCTGGTAATTCCAGTTTTGATTTAGATACTTCTCTTTATGACCTCAGTGATCACTTACTTTCTCTCATATTTATAGTATCTTATAATTAAAATGTGATTTGGTTTGCTGTGACATCCCATGATAAATGCTGTAAATTTCTACACTTGCTCTGCATCGTGCAGTTTGCTGCCTGAGTACCACAGTTTTGTATTAAAATCCCAGAGGCTGTAAAGATGCCAGTTTCTGAGCAAGAACAAATCAGATATGGTGGATTTTTTAAAAAAATCATTCTCGGGATATGGTCGCCGCTAGCAAGGCCAGCATTTATTGCCCATCCCTAATTGCCCTCGAGAAGGTGGTGGTGAGCCATCTTCTTGAACTGCTGCAGTCCATGTGGTGAAGGTGCTCCCGCAGTGCTGTTCATAGAATCATAGAAAGGTTACAGCACAGAAGGAGGCCATTTGCCCCCCCGAGTCCATGCCGGCTCTATGCACGAGCAATCCAGATAGTCCCAATCCCCCGCTCTATCCCTGTAGACCTGCAAATTTTTTCCTTTCAAGTACTTATCCAGTTCCCTTTTGAAGGCCATGATTGAATCTGCCTCCACCGCCCCCTCAGGCAATGCATTCCAGATCCTAACCACTCACTGCGTAAAAAAGTTTTTCCTCATTTCACCTTTGGTTCTTTTGCCAGTCACCTTAAAACTATGTCCTCTAGTTTTGACCCTTCCGCCGATGGGAACAGTTTCTCTCTATCTATTCCGTCTAGACCCTTCATGATTTTAAATACTTCTATCAAATCTCCTCGCAACCTTCTCTGTTCCAAGGAGAACAGCCTCAGCTTCTTCAGTCCAACCATGTAACTAAAGTCATTCATCCCTGGAATCATGCTAGTAAATCTTTTCTGCACCCTCTCTAAGGCCTTCACATCTTTCCTAAAGTGCAGTGCCCAGAACTGGACGCAATACTCCAGTTGTGGTCGAACCAGTGTTTTATAAAGCTTTATCATGAATTCCTTGCTTTTGTACTCTATGCCTCTATTTATAAAGCCCAGGATCCCGTTTTTAACCGTTCTCAACCTGCCTGCCACTTTCAATGATTTGTGCATATATACCCCCAGATCTCTGTTCCTGTACCCCTTTTAGAATTGTGCCCTCTAGTTTATATTGCCTCTCCTCGTTCTTCCTATCAAAATGTATCACTTTGGATTTTTCTGCGTTAAATTTCATCTGTCATGTGTCCGCCCATTTCACCAGCCTGTCCCATTACTACCCTCCATCCCTTTTGTCATTTAATCACTCTTGCCCTTAACCCTATCACAGACCTTACCTTTTGTTCTTTCCTCCCCCCTCCCCCCTCCCCCTGGCTCTGTACTGTTAGGGAGGAAATACAGTGGATGTGGTAAACGTGGACTTTCATAAAGCCTATAACAATGTACCACACAGGAGATGACTGGAGAAGATTAAGGGGTATGAAATTAGATGTAGGGTAGCAATTTGGATTTAAAACTGGTTAGAAGGGTAAATGTGAGATGGTACTTTTTGATTAAAAAAAGTAGTAATTATACTTTGAATGGGGATGAATGGATATTGTGGAAGAGCAGAGGAATTTGAGGGTTCAGGTTCACAAGACCTTAAAAGTAGCACCTCATGTGGATAGGGCTATAAAAAAAGCTAATGGACTATTGGATTTTATGGCAAGAGGTATAGAATATAAAAGTGGAGATGTAATGTTGAATCTATTTAAAACTTTAGTAAGACAACAGTTGGAGTACTGTGTGCAGTTTTGGGCTCCACATTACAGGAAGGATGTTGAGGTAATAGAGAGGGTACAGTTTAGGTTCCCTAGGGTGCTGCCTGGTGTGAGGACATATAAATATGGGATGGGCAATAAATGCTGGCCTCGCCAGCGCCGCCCACATCCCATGAACGAATAAAAAAAAATAAAGAAAGACTTGAAAAATTGGGGTTGTTTTCATTAGAACAGAAGAGATCACAGGGTGATTTGATAGAAATGTTTAAAATTATGAAGGAATAGATATTAGATTAATTGTAAGAGATTTAGGCCAAAGAGCAGGAGAAACATTTTTGCACAGAGGGTTGTGAGGCTGTGGAATGTATTACCAGAGTTAGTGATTGAAGCAGAGACCATGTCACCATTTAAGAATAGGTTAGATAGGTGGTTTAAGGAAAAGGGAATAAAGGGATATGGGAACAGGGCAGGCATGTGGGATTGGGACTATTGCTTGTGTGGGGGGTAAACACCAAAGTGGATTGGTTGAGTCAAAGGGCCTGTTTCCGTGTTTTAAAATTCTTTGTATGTAACGTGCCACCATAAATCACTTTACCTAATTATCATTTTCAGACTTCACAATTTACCATTGCACCAATACTGCTTAACCTGTTAAAGAATGCAGTTCTATTTCTAACAATTTCTCTCTCTCTCTCTTTCTCTCTTTCCCTCACATTGCCTTTAATTCAGTTTTATAATTTGCAATGTCTTCATTTTTCTGCTGCATTACAAAATTTAAAAGCAAATGTTTTCACAACTTGCGGCTTCATTATTTAATATTATTAGATGGGCCCAGCCAAGTCATCTACCAATAATGTTTCTTTGCTCCAGCTGGGTCCCTCAATGTGCTCATAGAATCATACAGTAAAGAAGGAGGCCATTCGGCTCTTCATGCCTGTGCCGGCTGTTTGAAAGAACTATCCAATTAGTCGCAGTCCCTTTCTCTTTCCCCGTAGCCCTGCAAGTTTTTCCTTTTCAAGTATTTATCCAATTCCCTTTTGAAAGTTACTATTGAATCTGCTTCCTCCACGCTTTCAGACAGTGCATTCCAGATCATAACAACTCGCTGCGTAAAAAAAATGTCTCCTCATCTCCCCTCTGGTTCTTTTACCAATTACCTTAAATCTGTGTCCTCTAGTTACCGACCCTCCTGCCAGAGGAAACAGTTTCTCCCTAACTACTCTATCAAAACCCTTCGTAATTTTGAGTACTATTAAATCTTGCCATAATCTTCTCTGTGCTGAGGACAACAATCCCTGCTTCTCCAGTCTCTCCACATAACTGAAGTAATGTTCCTGACTTCCTCCTCATTGCTGCATTGCTCCCTTTCTTGCTTTTTCATCATCTTCGCACAGTTATAACCAAATGTAGCGTCATGAGGCTTGAGTAGATGGCAATAAAGCGGTGCGTCGATAGAACTTGTCCTGTATCACGTCGCCGCTTTGCAGTAGAAGTTCCCCGTTCCCATCTGCCTCCAACTATAAAAATGAGGGAGGAATTAAAGCAGCACAATTCAACTGGATGTGAATTGAATTCTATCGGGGGCAATGTGTGTTGTTATTGTTAAATATGTCCTGGCGCTCCCTCTCAACCATGTCTGCAAGTTTTAAAATATCTGTTTGTAAACAAAGTCATAGATTCAGGTATCCTTTTTATCATGACTTCATTTGCATTTTGTACTGTATAATTCAATATCGCTACATTGTTTCCAAAAACAAATGCACTTTATCTGGATCTTCTCATCATTTACAATTATTTTTCCAAGTAATGAGAAAATCTTTTATTCCCATTACAGATTTTAAAATGATGTGGTGCTGCACAGTTAAAAGGCAAAGCAATGGTCATACAATTCCCAATGTTGTAGAACAAATTGTTAATGTATTTAATACTTGTTTCATGTATATTATTTTTTAAATGTAGTTATCAGAAAAGCTGTAGAAATTGTTTGAAAATTGCTTATGTGACCTGGACACTAATTCACTTTATTAACTTTTTATAGTCTGCCTCTGAAGCATGTCAAACATTCTTGTGTCAAGACAACGGAGAGTCTGTTATTATGGTGACTGACCCACCATTTGGGGGCCTGGTGGAGGCCCTAGCTCACAGCTTCAAAAAAAATGTTAGTATGTGGAAGACTTCACGGAATGAAGGTACGGAATATCTGTATGATGTGTATTCAAATGTGTGGAAGAAGAATACTTTGTACTTAGGAACAGGGGTAGGCCATTCAACCTCTTGAGCCTGCTCCGCCATTCAATTAGATTATGGCTGATCTGCACCTCAACTCCATTTAGCTGCCTTTGCTCCATATCGCTTCATACCCTTACCTAACAAAAGTCTATCTATCTCAGTCTTGAAAGCTCCAATTGTCCCAGCATCTATACCCTATTGGGGAGAGAGTTCCAAATTTCTACCACCCTTTGTGTGAAAGAGTGCTTCCTGATTTTGGTCCTGAATGGCTTAGCTCTAATTTTAAGATTACATCCCCTTGTTCTTGACTCCCCCAGCAGCGGAAATAATTTCTCCATACAGGTATCAGCTGTGGCACTCTCGCCTCTGAGTCAGAGGTCGTGGGTTCAAGTTCCACTCCAGAGACTTGAGCGCAAAATCTAGGCTGACACTCCAATGCAGTACTGAGGGAGTGCTGCACTGTCGGAGGTACTCCTCTGTCGGAGATGTTGTCTTTCGGATTAGATGTTAAACCGAGGCATTATTTTGAAGAAGAGCAGAGGCGTTCTCCCCAGTACACTGGCCAATATTTATCCTCAACCAACGTCACTAAAACAGATCATCTGGTCATTTATTGTTGTGGGACCTTGCTGTGTGCAAGTTAACTGCCGCGTTTCATACTTTACAACAGTAATTACACTTCAGAAATATTTCATTGGCTGTAAAGCACTATGAGACATCCTGAGTTGGAAAATGTGCTATATAAATGCACATTTTTTTTCTTTTACCCTATCAAATCCTTTTAATATTTTAAACACTTCGATCAGATCACCCCTCAGTCTTCTATACTCAAGGGAACACAAGCCATGTTTATGCAATCTGTCCTTATAATTTAACCCCCTAAGCCCCAGAATCATTCTGGTGAATCTGCACTGCACCCCCTCCAAGGCCAAAACTGAACGCAGTACTCCAGATGAGGTCTGACAAAGGCTCTATCCAGCCCCCTTGAGACAACAAGTATACACTTGCTTAAACCCAGAGTTAAATGCTTTCAAAAACTATGAAAACAGAGCATTGATAAAATGCAGTGTGAATAGGAGCTGTCAGCTTAAAAGAATTTGCCTCATCATACTGAACACTCCAGATTCTGGTTGATGAATAACTTGTTTATAGTTGAGTCTGGGAGCCACAATCAAAGCTCAGTATTAGATTATGCTGCCTTCAGTTTACTGGACCTGACCTATTTATACTTCAGGATAGTTCCATGAAACAGGGGGCACTTCAAGAACGACTGTACACATAGCTGCTCTCACTGCACAAGCTATCTCATTGCCAGTTCACCCTTTTGCCAAATGTTTTGTGGCATTTCAGGCTCTGCCACCACACTGAATTTAAAAGCAAAATAAAGCACATAAATAGTTTTTCTTCCCTGCTTTTTCCTTCAGTTTTCTCTCCTCACCTCTCATGACAACACTGACTTTTCTGTAGTACATCCACAGCAATCAGCAAGCCTCTGGTATCTTGGCCAGTAAGCTATTTACATGCCCGAGTCTGGACAGTAAGTACTGATGGGCCATCACAATCCTGTCACATGCACATTACCTGCAGGCATTAATAGATCACAGTTTTACTGAAGCCACCTTGAACGTTGGCATGGTTGAAATTGGCATAACTCAACACAAGGCAGGGTTTGAACCTGGTTTGTATGGCTCATTGTTAAGATGCATCAAAGGGTATCTGGATGCAAATTTTAAAATATCGTTACATGTGTAAGCAAAGTGCATGAATAATATCTTTTCACAATGTGTGATGTATTTCATTTTTAAATTTAATGCAGCCATTGTAAAAAAGAATGAGCTGACGAATAAGGGGAAATTACTGAGTAGGAGAGGTGGTGATTGAAGAGAAGAGAACCTGCCAATTTATACTGTTCTGGATGGGCCTCGATCTGGATGTAGATTCAGATCAGTTAGTTTCATTTATAATATCAAAAGTTGTTTTTATACTGCCGATGTTTTAGTTGTGATTTTGGGAGTTGCCTTCATTCATTTACACTTCTCAATCCTGCTTCCTTATTCTAGATGGTAGACTTGTCGACCCAGTTTTTCATGGGTCTGCGAGTCTGCCACCAGGATAAGAAAAGAGAATTTTGCAGTTTAAATGCCGTGCACCGCGGTGCTCCAGGATGCCTGTCTTCTGGGATCAGAACAAAATCAGCCCCAGTGTAAAAGCAGCTAAAATTAACATTGTTTTGTTACTTGAAATATGAGCATATTTTTTTTAAAAAGAGAGCCTTCACAGCAAAATTGTTTGCAGATCTGCAGTGGAATCTCCTGCAGGTAGGTGAGCACAACCAGAGCTAATCAACAACTCCATAGAGTACAATGGTTCCTATGTTTCTATGAGCAAGGAAGTGTCACTTTTTTAAAACCACCAGCCAGGTATGGAGATGATAGTCAGACAGATAGATAAGATATTTCTGAGGAACTCGGCACTTCATTGTCTTCTAATTATGTTTTGTCTTAATTCAGCTGATGATGAAGAGTTACCAATATTTTGGATTTTTCCATACTTTTTTGAACCTCGCATTCTGCAATGTTTCCCAACATTCAGCATGTTGGATTACCAGGTGAGGAGCTTCTCAGTATGTGTTGCTTTCAAACCCTCCGCAAAGGTCATGTTTCATTAAAATCCAATACAAGCTTAAATTTTAGATTAGTGGCACAGGTTGCAACATGACTTAATCTTCAGCTAGTATTTTGTGATATGGACCTAGGAGCTAAGGCAGTCGGTAGTAAACATTGGCCGAGTTTTAAATGTATTTATTCTTTTAGGTGATGTCTGGTTGAAAAACTGATGAATCTTCCAGAACAGAGGAGTTTGAAATTAATTTGTTGGACTACTAAACAGCAGAACCAGCAAATGACAAACTCTACCCCGGCCCACTGCCCTGATCATTGTGAATGGGCAGCTAACAGAGGCCTACGTGATGTGCGGTGTAGTCTGATGCTGCTATGCTCGTATTCAATCTGGGTAATTGGTCTCTGGACGGCAGCTGTGCCTCCCTCCCTGCAACTGCTTCCCCTTTTTACTACATATCTGCCTCATAGATTAGCCCTGCAGCTCTCCTGTTGCTAGCCTAGGAGTTCTGAGCCATGAAGGAGAACTGTTTGGACACATGTTTTGTACGTCACAGGCTCAACTTGCACTGGAACTATGCTCTGCACCGACCTCTAAAGAACACCTCTAAGTCCCAATTTGCACACAGCCAGCAAAGTTTACAAATTCTGGTCCAGGACATTGTGTGCCCAAGTCCTGACGTACTAAATTTTACAACTATACTTTTGGGGGATTTTTGAGATCTGCAATCCAGGTATGCATCATTTAGAATATGTTAATAGAACTTTAAACAGCTCTGGTCCAATTTTATAAGTTTAGTTGAGGCACTGGCCACAGTGTGAGTTTCTCCCATAAAAGCAAGGTGCACCAGGGTCTTTTTGAGCAGCATGGTATTCAACCTGTTCGTGCCACGCTCTCACTCCGCACCATTTTAACAGGCACGTTTTGGTCAGCACCAGAGGCCCTTACCCCAGGCAGGCGAGGGCCTTGAAAATATTCAAAAGTGGGGGTCTGAGGACGTTTGTTCGGCCCCTGACGCTGTTTTAACCCCGGGCTATGCACAGTGCCAATCGCGCCTGGGTAAGCTGACATCAGAATGATCCAATGCCAGAAGAGGTCAAGCAAGGAAAGTTTTTGTAAATTTTTAATGGTTTCCTTGTGGGCCAGGAGGAGCACATGATCTCCTCCAGGCCCAACAAGGAAACCTTGGGCCCACCCTGTCCCGAGCTTTATCCCCTCCCCCAACTGTGATCAGCTGTTTACCTTCCACCCCGAACACTTACCTTTGTCCCCATGACCTTTCCCACAGATCCCGGGGGTTGGCCTCCTGCTGTCTGAAATCCTACTGCCCCCTGCTGGTCTCCACGTCTGGTTTGGGCAGGAGACTCTCTTGGAAAACTATAATGAGGCCCGAGGGATAAAATAGCTCGGGCCTCAGACTAGTGCAGCTGTGCCAGCTTATCACTCGCTCCCCCCTCCCCGCGCATGTTGTCCTTGCGGCCCGAGTTAAATTCAGAGCTATCGTACTGCATGTCACTGGCTGATATCCAGAAAGCAGCCATGGTGCCTTCATTCTGCGGGTGTTCAACAGTGTCTTAATTACTTGAAGTAGGAACAACATGAGGTAAATGGCTGTCAGGAGAACTGGGCTATCCAGTGCATCCACGGCTGCAGATTCCACTGAGAAATCCCCCAAAAGCTGAGATGCACCTTGACCTGGATGCCCCTGCTTCTGTTCGCTGCTCCTCGGTTACCAATTCCACTTTCAAGACAAAAGTGCCATCAAGCTTTGGCACAATGAAGGAAAAAGGGCAATGGTTGTGCACGATGTTTAAAATGATACCTCCCAGAGGGCTGAAAGTTAACCAATTAGGTTTATGCCGTGATTGATGGGCCCGCCAAGAAATGTGAGGAAAATTGAGTACAGTTACTTTTGTCTTTCTCCGGGTTCCATCAAATTTCTTCTTTATTTGTAGCCAGGTACAAGTGAATGCATCGACTCGGTCAACATCCATGCAGCTGGTACCTGTGTTTTTACTGGAGGGTGGCCTTCAGCCACAAATAGGACCACCCTCCTTTGGTGTACCACCTGCATCAGGATCTCCAACCCTTAAGTGTCAGAAGTCGCAGTGCTGCCCATATGTCTTGCTGTGCTATTTTAAGCAATTAGTCAACTTTTCTGTTTCCCACCACAGCTTCCCCTTTTAGGCCCACACTACAGTCTTTTAAAAGCTGCTTCTGCATCATGTTTTGCAATCCCCAGCCAAGTGTGCCCTTAGGTGGGCAAGTTTTTCCTTTGCCTGTAACAAATTCAAAATATATTGCAGAATTGGGCGTCACCTCTGCTTTGAGTGTAAGGGGTACCTGCGCTATGAGCCAGCTCAACCCGTTCTTGCTGAAATTATAGAATCGGGGCTGAGGTGTTAAATTTTCCATTCCCCATAATCAATTGCCTTTTTGGCCTCCAAGTGAAATTCCCAATTTCTGCTGAATTAAGAACTGTTCTGTGCTGGGGGCTCACATGTAGTTTAATGTAGGAGGAATATTTTTTTTTCATGCCAATTTTCTCCTCTCTCCTCTCCTGAAAATATTGTCTCTTTGCTGGCCACCCTCTCCTCCACTGCTTTGCCCGAATAGCTATTCTTCATCTGTGAAGCTTGAGGCTGAGTAGCTGCTCGAATGCTCTTAGTTTAGGTTAGGCAACTTAACATGTCGCCTTTCAGGGTGTGTGGAAGAACTGGAATTTCTTCACAGTGTAAGAGATAATCGGTAACCTAAGACAGAAGAATGTTGCACTTCAGCATTCTTTTGCAGGAGTCGGCTTGCTGGTAAAAACTCAGCCATGTAGAGCTCACCATTTGCAGTGTGGATGATTTGTTGTCCTCTTAGAATCTAATTTATGTAGATTATGAGTGGAGTTCTCCAGAAGTGGAGATCTCTTTCGAAGGCATTAAAAGCAACAAAGCGAAGCTTAAACCACAGATGCTGAAACATGAGATTAAGTGTGTGTGAAATATTTTTTCAAGGAACCAGGGATGTACAAATAGTACATTTACAGATTTGATAATGAGGTATTTATAGTCTGTAACTAGTGCACATCTAGACTAGAGAGGTGGAGGAACTCACTTCAGATAAACTGAAAGAATAGAAGGTACCTCAAAGGCAGTAATAAAGCCAACAGTCAATAATGATGATTTTAATTTTAGGTAGATTACGATAACCATGCATTATACAAGCACGGGAACAGTGGCCGAAAACAATCTCCAGTGCGCATATTTACCAACCTTCCTCCTAAAGACATTATTTTGCCTGCAGAAGAAGGCTACAGGTAAGTCCCAGATTCAAAAATGTCACCTGGTGCAAATATTTTAGTGTTCTAATAAAATACCTTTAACTGCAAATATCCTGAATCAGAGAAACAAACTAAGTAAAATGGTTATTAAAATAAACATTTTGACAATAGTGTACAAAGGTTACTGTTGAGACTTTTAAGAGGTGCCACTTATTATTCAATAAAAAAAAACTGATTGGAGAGCATCAAAGCCAATCCAAATCCTGCCTTTTCCCAACATCCACACTCATGCTTTCCAGCAATAGTCACTGAATACTGATCAGGAATGGGATGCCTGGCTATTATTTTCCCTCTCCATGGCCCAGAGGTGCTTAGGCCAATTGTATCACTCTCAACTGCTTCTCTAGCTGAGATTAACTAACTCATTATAAACCACTGATCAAACCTGGTCTGTATGTTGTAGAACCTGCTGGAAGTGTATGGAGGTATGCTTCTGACAGGCAACATGTCAGAGTCCATGAGGAAAGGCATCATCTACAAGTGGAAGGGGGAGAGGGAAGAAATCAGAAATTGGCGACTCACTTCCCTTCTAAATGGCGACTCCAAGATTCTATCTAAAGTCACTGCCAACAGGCTCAAGTCTGCTCTGGAGTGGGTGATCCACCCTGCTCAGACCCGTGCTGTACCCGGCAGGAAGATCTCTTGATAATCTTGCGTTGCTCATGAATACGATCGCCTATGTGCAGGACGGGGGTGAACACCTGCCTCTTCAGCTTGGACCAGAAGGCCTTCGACAGAATATCCCACACGTACATGATGGACGTGCTCTCCAAACCGCATTTTGGGAGGGAATCCGCGATTGGATCCGATGCTCTACACGGACATTAGTAACGCAGCTCTAATCAACAGGTGGGAGTCAGAGCTTTCTGATCAGATCTGGAGACAGGCAGGGCTGCCTTCTCTCAGCGGTCTTGTTCGTGTATTGTATCGAGCCATTTGCCACGTCCATCAGAAAGGGCGCAGGTATCGGGGGTGACAATCCCAGGCAGCGGAGGCTCTCAGGTAAAGGCCTCCCTGTTCGTGAATAACGAACATCTTTTGCTCCGATCAGTGGTTGGTCCACAGACTGATAGGCATCTGCGACCAGTTCGAGCTGGCGTCGGGGGCCAGAGTGAACTGCAGTAAGAGCAAGGCCATGTTCTTTGGCAGTCAGTGTGGCACCTGATTCTTTGTTCCCTTCACCGTCAGGTCCGGCTACCTGAAGGTGCTGGGGAATCTGGTTCGGGGGGGCCCCAGGCCTGCACCAAGAACTATGAGGAGCTGGTCGCCAAGGCCAAACAGAAGCTTGGTATGTGTGGTT
Organism: Heptranchias perlo; assembly: GCF_035084215.1. NCBI lineage: Eukaryota > Metazoa > Chordata > Chondrichthyes > Hexanchiformes > Hexanchidae > Heptranchias > Heptranchias perlo. The sequence continues at coordinate 102,388,076 of NC_090325.1, read as the reverse complement.
GGGGGCGGGGGCGGTGTGGGGGGGGGGGGGGGGGTTCCCACCCTCTCCGTGACCGGCAGGAACCTGGTAAAAAGGTGTGAGGTGCTCGCAATGTTGCTCCACGTGGCCCAGTTCTGGCCCATTCTCCGCTGTTCCTCTGTCAGTCACCTGAGCTATCTTCCACTTTGTCTGGAGGTCCAAGATGGACCACATCCGCAGGGATACCATATACAAGCCCCCTGACTAGGCAGGGAAGGGGTCCCCAATGCCGTCCTGATCCTGATCCCAGTTTTGTGTGTGGCTGCCTCAGGATGTGTGTAGAGCCCCGATATGCAAACACCAACACTACGTGCTGTGTTTCTACCTGTCCACCACACTGAGAAAATTGGGTCTGGCCACGCTGGCCGAGCAGACGCAGGACATCCCGTGACACCCCCTCCAGTTGGACCGCACCCCACCACCTATTCCGGGTGGAGAAGTTCCTGAGGGGGAACCCCTTTGATCACATGGCCGTCAGACAGTGGTCAGCACGGAACGTTCTGGGGGTCCTGCAGGGAAAGGAGAGGGTGGATCCGATTGTGCAGTTCCCTAACGAAGCGGTCGAAGCTATTTGGCAGACCGTCTCGTTGCCGGAACTGACCAACAGGCGCCAGGATGTAACCTAGATGGTGGTGAGAGGAGCCCTCCCAGTGCAGTCCTTCCAACACGCACGGAATCTTAGCACTACCGCGAACTGCCCTCAAGGCTGCACAGGGACGAGACCATCATCCAACTCCTGGTGGATTGCCCCTTCGTGCAGAAGGTGTGGCGAGAGATACGTTGGGCATGAACCGGTACAGATACCAACAGCTCAGTAACACAGGACGCTGTGCTCTACAGGCTGTTCCCCGGGACGCACACCGAGACAGATATAGACAGATGTAGGTATAGTGATATACAGTCAGGAGGGAGTGGCCCTGGGAGTCCTCAACATTGACTCCGGGCCCCATGAAATCACATGGCATCAGATTAAACATGGGCAAGGAAACCTCCTGCCGATTACCACTTACCGCCCTCCCTCAGCTGATGAATCAGTCCTTCTCCATGTTGAGCGCCACTTGGAGGAAGCACCGAGGATAGCAAGGACACAGAATGTACTCTGGGTGGGGGACTTCAATGTCCATCACCAAGAGTGGCTCGGTAGCACCACTACTGACCGAGCTGGCCGAGTCCTGAAGGACATAGCTGCCAGACTGGGCAGGTGTTGAGCGAACCAACACGAGGGAAAAACCTACTTGACCTTGTTCTCACCAATCTACTTGTCGCAGATGCATCTGTCCATGACAGTATTGGTAGGAGTGACCACCGCACAGTCCTCGTGGAGACGAAGTCCCGTCTTCACACTGAGGACATCATCCAACGTGTTGTGTGGCACTATCACCGTGCTAAATGGGATAGATTCAGAACAGATCTAGCAGCTCAAAACTGGGTATCCATGAGGTGCTGAGGGCCATCAGCAGCAGCAGAATTGTATTCCAGCACAAACTGCTATCTCATGGCCTGGCATATTCCTCATTGTACCATTACCAACAAGCCAGGGGATCAACCCAGGTTCAATGAGGAGTGTAGAAGAGCATGCCAGAAGCAGCACCAGGCATACCTAAAAATGAGGTGCCAACCTGGTGGTACAACACAGGACTACATGCATGCTAAACAGCGGAAGCAACATGCTATAGATAGAGCTAAGCGATTCCACAACCAACGGATCAGATCAAAGCTGTGCAGTTACCACATCCAGTCGTGAATGGTGGTGGACAATTAAACAACTAACGGGAGGAGGAGGCTCTGTAAAAAAACCCCATCCTAAATGATGGCAGAATCCAGCACATGAGTGCAAAAGACAAGGCTGAAGCGTTTGCAACCATCTTCGCCAGAGGTGCCGAGTGGATGATCCATCTTGGCCTCCTCACGTTATCCCCACCATCACAGAAGCCAGTCTTCAGCCAATTCGATTCACTCCATGTGATATCAAGAAATGGCTGAGTGCACTGGATACAGCAAAAGCTATGGGCCCCGACAAAATCCCGGCTGTACTGCTGAAGACTTGTGTTCCAGAACTAGCCCTGCCGCTAGCCAAACTGTTTCAGTACAGCTGCATATCTGGCATTTACCTGACAATGTGGAAAATTGCCCAGATATGTCCTGTCCACAAAAAGCAGGACAAATCCAATCTGACCAATTACCGCCCCATCAGTCTACTTTCAATCATCAGCAAAGTGATGGAAGGTGTCGTCGACAGTGCTATCAAGTGGCACTTACTCAGCAATAACCTGCTCACCGATGGTCAGTTTGGGATCTGCCAGGACCACTCGGCTCTTGACCTCATTACAGCCTTGGTCCAAACATGGACAAAAGAGCTGAATTCCAGAGGTGAGGCGAGAGTGACTGCCCTTGACATCAAGGCAGCATTTGACCGAGTGTGGCACCAAGGAGCTCGAGTAAAATTGAAGTCAATGGGAATCAGGGGGAAAACTCTCCAGTGGCTGGAGTCATACCTAGCACAAAGGAAGATGGTAGTGGTTGTTGGAGGCCAATCATCTCAGCCCCAGGACATTGCTGCAGGAGTTCCTCAGGGCAGTGTCCTAAACTCAACCATCTTCAGCTGCTTCATCAATGACCTTCTCTCCATCATAAGGTCAAAAATGGGGATGCTCGCTGATTATTGCACAGTGTTCAGTTCCATTCGCAACCCCTCAGATAATGAAGCAGTCCGTGCCCGCATGCAGCAAGACCTGGACAACATCCAGGCTTGAGCTGATAAGTGGCAAGTAACATTCGCGCCAGACAAGTGCCAGGCAATGACCATCTGCAACAAGAGAGAGTCTACCACCTCCCCACGACATTCAACGGCATTACCATCGCCGAATCCCCCACCATCAACATCCTGGGGGTCACCATTGACCAGAAACTTAACTGGACCAGCCATATAAATACTGTGGCTACAAGAGCAGGTCAGAGGCTGGGTAATCTGTGGCAAGTGACTCACCTCCTAACTCCCCAAAGCCTTTCCACCATCTACAAGGCGCAAGTCAGGAGTGTGATGGAATAGTCTCCACTTGCCTGGATGAGTGCAGCTCCAACAACACTCAAGAAGTTCGACACCGTCCAGGACAAAGCAGCCTGCTTGATTGGTACCCCATCCACCACTCTAAACATTCACTCCCTTCACCACTGGCGCACCGTGGCTGCTGTGTGTACCATCCACAGGATGCACTGCAGCAACTCGCCAAGGCTTTTTCAACAGCACCTCCCAAACCCGCGACCTCTACCTCCTAGAAGGACAAGGGCAGCAGGCACATAGGAACAACACCACCTACACGTTCCCCTCCAAGTCACACACCATCCTGACTTGGAAATATATCGCTGTTCTTTCATCGTTGCTGGGTCAAAATCCTGGAACTCCCTACCTAACAGCACTGTGGGAGAACCTTCACCACATGGACTGCAGTGATTCAAAAAGGCGGCTCACCACCACCTTCTCAAGGGTAATTAGGGATGGGCAATAAATGCTGGCGTTGCCAGTGACGCCCACTTCCCATGAACAAATAAAAAAAAAAGATAGCAACTACTGCTGGAAGACCATCAACTCGGTGAAAGAGGCCCTTTGATCCATCCAAAACCTGCTGGTCTTCCAGCTGAAGGAGCTGTCCACAATCGAGTATTGCCGACTGGCACACTCCAAGGTCCAGGAGTACGTGCTGCACTGAAATGAAGTGCGGCCTACACAAAGGCTCTATGGGGAAAGACCACCGTGTAAGGCCATCCCACCTTGTATTGTTCACCGTGTATTAAAAGACATGTACTGTGTTTTGAATTCTACTAATGGAATCGTATTGTGTACGATCTGTTTTGTATTGCTTTGAACTGTAATTGTGATATCTACATTGAACTGTGTTTATCCTTAAATTTTATGAAATAAAGTGTATTTTGAAATTTTAAAAAATGGTGTAGTACCACACCCTGTGGGGCATTTACCCAATGAGTAATCAGGGAATGCAGTTTAAGTGTTTTATGTTCCATACAAAGTAATGAATATCAGGACGGCAGCTTCCGAACCTCACAGAGAAAAGTTCTCGTTATCTCATGTACCACGTGACCATGGCCTGATCTGAACTGATATAATTGGGAAACAAACCAACGAGCAGAAGGGAAGCTTTATTTCTTAAATTAATAATAAAAATACAAGATTAAACGGGATAGATTTTGGGTCTGTCACATGTCATTTTTTGTATATACTTCAGTTACTGTGTCTTCTGTCTTTACTTATGTTATGGGTTGGTTGTTAACTTTAATCAAGAAACTAAATCTTTGTAGTTTTGGTGATGCAATAGCTTCATATTTAAAAACATGTATGCACCTTGTCTGGCTTTAAGTTGCATTTTTACAAATTCCAGTGTTTTCCCCTAGGTTTTGTTCACTTTGTCAGCGATATATATCGTCAACAAACAGGCACTGTGAGATATGCCAGGCCTGCACATCTAAAGTAAGCAAGTTTTTACCTACACCACAACAGATTGGAGACAATTTTTGTTTTTCTTTATGATTTAACATTTTATGTAATTTTGGTAAAATATTCCAGTAAGTTCAGCAAAATGGTGCAGGAGGAGTGCCTAAAATGTGCTTTGATAACTGCCTTGGAAAAGCCATTAGATGCAAGTTACAGTACTGACTTGCAGCAACTTTAGACACTTTAGTACTTTGGTCCTTTTTATATAATGAAGTCATGTTTGTAACAACAAAGTTTCACTCTTGGGGAGTCAGCTAATAGAACATTTTTGACTGAACAGTTTAAAATGGGAGAAAGTTGAGTAAATCATTAGTTCAGGTTGAAATTCTTGCACCGCAACACAGCTTGAAAGAGTGATTCAAATACTGCTTCAGGTTCAAATCCTGACCTGAAACCCACTGCATGAGTCACTAAATAGATTCCGGTACTAAAACTGTTTTCCTGCTGCTGAACTAGATGAATGCCGCCAGTATGCAGAGATTAAATGCTTTCTAAAGGGATACTAGTACATTTGATCTGTGTGATGGATTTCACTGCTCATTCTGACTACGTGCAATGTGTTTATAGGTGGGTAGTGATGTCTTTAAATGGGAGAGTCATTCATTCAATACAGTTCCATGAAAATGTTTTCATCACTTTCACTATACTCTTCTCTTCAGTGTTGAATTATTCTTGCCAAGTTTAAAGAATACAATCCACAGAACAAATATTTCTATTGAATTTTAAGCACTTGAACACCACTGTTTACAAAGTAATCTGTTAATACAAACCAGGGACTGAAATTCTGTGCATTAGAGCTAGTGAAAGGGTGAGTGCATTAGTTTTGTGTGCTAGCACTAACTGGTTGCTAATTTGACATGTTGGTAAATTCAGCACTGGGATGCAGCAGGATAAGTTAACAGAGTTTTACGAAAGGTTCGACATTCCCAGGGTACAGGGTGCCAGTTACATGATTAATAATGGGCAGCCTTCAATCATTTTTACCTAGATCTTTCTATGTTTCATTTTTTTGCTTGCTCAACTAGTTATGACCAGTCTTCATTATTTACTTAAAATGTTACTGGATCCATGCTGATTAAGTATACTAAGCTACTCAAGCAAATATATCTGATACCTGGAGCTTACTTTGGTTGGTATAAATGGCTTCCTACATATATGACTATCTCTGTTTAATCATGGTCAACCACAGTCCCCATTTAACATTTGCATGGAATTTTTCTTTAGGGCAGATACCTCTTTTGCAGATACCCTTTAGCTTCTTTGAGTACATGACCCCACTTTTACAACCTGGGAAATTGCTTTCCATGCCAACTGTTACTTCTGCTTACTGGTGAGATGTTCCTCTTCACTGCAGAGATTACTTCACAATAGCCTCACAACCAGGCCATGCCTTTGTGGACTTGTACTTGCCATCTTCCACACACTCGGTTCCCCATCTTGGAAGTGCTGCCATCGGGATTGCACCAAAGACCACAGAAAGCAGCAGCTTTCCATAAAAAGAACATAAGAACATAAGAAATAGGAGCAGGAGTAGGCCAATCGGCCCCTCGAGACTGCTCCGCCATTCAATAAGATCATGGCTGATCTGATCCTAACCTCAAATCTAAAGAACACAAGAAGTAGGAGCAGGACCCGGCCACTCAGCCTCTGGGCCCGCTCCGCCACCCACAGGGCCTTGACTGATTCGAACTCAGCTTCATGTCCAATTTCCTGCCCGCTCCCTGTAACCCCTAATTCCCTTTACTTCTAGGAAACTGTCTGTTTCTGTTTTAAATTTATTTAATGATGTAGCTTCCACAGCTTCCTGGGGCAGTAAATTCCACAGACCTACTACTCTCTGAGTGAAGAAGTTTCTCCTCATCTCAGTTTTGAAAGAGCAGCCCCTTATTCTAAGATTATGCCCCCTAGTTCTAGTTTCACCCATCCTTGGGAACATCCTTACCGCATCCACCCGATCAAGCCCCTTCACAATCTTATATGTTTCAATAAGATCGCCTCTCATTCTTCTGAACTCCAATGAGTAGAGTCCCAATCTACTCAACCTCTCCTCATATGTCCACCCCCTCATCCCTGGGATTAGCCGAGTGAACCTTCTTTGTACTGCCTCGAGAGCAAGTATGTCTTTTCTTAAGTATGGACACCAAAACTGTATGCAGTATTCCAGGTGCGGTCTCACCAATACCTTATATAACTGCAGCAATACCTCCCTGTTTTTATATTCTATCCCCCTAGCAATAAAAGCCAACATTCCGTTAGCCTTCTTGATCACCTGCTGCATCTGCATACTAACTTTTTGATTTTCTTGCACTAGGACCCCCAGATCCCTTTGTACTGCAGCACTTTCCAGTTTCTCGCCATTAAGATAATAACTTGCTCTCTGATTTCTCCTGCCAAAGTGCATAACCTCATATTTTCCAATATTGTATTGCATCTGCCAAATCTCCGCCCACTCACCCAGCCTGTCTATATCCCCTTGTAGGTTTTTTATGTCCTCCTCGCTCTCCACTTTCCCTCCCATCTTTGTATCATCTGCAAACTTTGAAATGTTACACTCGGTCCCCTCCTCCAAATCGTTAATATAGATTGTAAAGAGTTGGGGACCCAGCACCGACCCCTGCGGAACACCACTGGCTACTGGTTGCCAGTCCGAGAATGAACCATTTATCCCAACTCTCTGCTTCCTGTTAGATAACCAATCCTCCACCCATGCCAGAATATTACCTCCAATCCAGTGATTCTTTATCTTGAGCAATAATCTTTTATGTGGCACCTTGTCGATTGCCTTCTGGAAGTCTAAATACACTACGTCCACTGGTTCCCCTTTATCCACCCTGTACGTTATGTCCTCAAAGAACTCAAGCAAATTTGTCAGACATGACTTCCCCTTCATAAAGCCATGCTGACTTTGTCCTACTAAATTATGTTTATCTAAATGTCCCGTTACTGTCTCCTTAATTATAGACTCCAAAATTTTACCCATCACAGATGTTAGGCTAACTGGTCTATAATTTCCAGCCTTCTGCCTACTATTTTTAAATAAGGGTGTTACATTAGCAATTTTCCAATCTGCCGGGACCTTTGCTGAGTCCAGAGAATTTTGGAAAATTATTACCAAAGCATCCACAATCCCTACTGCCACTTCCCTCAAGACCCTAGGATGTAAGCCATCAGGTCCAGGGGATTTATCCGCCTTGAGTCCCATTATTTTACTGAGTACCATCTCTTGAGTGATTTTAATCGTAAAAGGGAGAGAAAATCAGGAAAGTCACTCTATGACACAGTTGTCTCCCTTCTAGCTCCTGTCTACAGAATGGCACAGGAGAAGTTTTGGAATAGTTGGCAGTCACTTTGATTGGGGCTCGTAGGATAAGGAATCGCCTCCAAAAAAATTCCTCAAAACAACAGAAATGTGGATGGCATGGTCTTTAGTTGGCTGTGGTTGGAACAATGCCTTTATTACCAAGTAGAGATCTAGCATGGAACTAGTGCACTTGAAGGACCATACTTAGTCATGTTATTTTATCATCTCTGTCAATTCTGTAGGTGGGGAAAATCAGCTCTTCAACTTAAATGATAACCTCTAATAATATGTTCTAGAATTTATTTTTCTAAAGTTTCTGATTTGGATTAACACTGTTTTATATTCCTAATAGGATGGCAGGCAGTGGAAACACTGTCAGACCTGCAACAAGTGTGTAAAACCATGTGAGTAGAACCCATTAACCAGTTCTAGTGTATTAATGTTCACTGAGTCTATTTAATAGGTTTACTGTCCGTCCAAGCAGAAGAATGTTTAATCTACAAAAGTGACGATACTAGCAAGTTAGGTATTGTCTGGCTCAGGAAGAAATTGTTTGACTTCTGCTAAGAATAATTCTGCTCAGTTTGTTTCTTTTTATTAAGTGGTTTGATATTGTTTCAGACTAAATTTTGACCTTTTTTTAATCAATCCTTGTAGGTTTATCTTTTTAACTTATTTGTCTTTGGGATGTGGGTGACGCTGGCAAGGTGATATTTATTGTCCCTCCTTAGTTGCCCCGAGAAAGTGGTGGTGGGCCTTCTCCTTGAACCGCTGCAGTCCTTGTGGTAAAGGTGCTCCCACAATGCTGTTACGTGGGGAGTCCTGAGATTTTGACCCAGTGACAATGAAGGAATGGCAATATATGTTCAAATCACGATGGTGTATGACTTGGAGGGGACTGTTCTAGAATCTAGGGAATTTTGGAAGATCAAAACCAATGCATCCACTATCTCTGCAGCCATCTCTTTTAGAACCCTCGGATGTAGGCCATCAGGTCCAGGGGATTTATCGGCTTTTAGTCCCATTAGTTTCTCGAGTACTTTTTCTCTACTGATAATTACTTTAAGTTCCTCACTCTCATTGACCCCTTGGTTCCTCACTATTTCTGATATGTTTTTTGTGTCTTCTACTGTGAAGATCGATACAAAATATTTGTTTATTGCATCTTCCATTTCCTGATTCCCCATTATAATTTCTCCTGTCTCAGCCTTTAATTTTTGCTACTCTCTTCCTTTTTACATACTTATAGAAGCTCTTACAATCTGTTTTTATATTTCTTGCTAGTTTACTTTCATATTCTATTTTCTCTCTTTATATCAATTTTTTGGTCGTCCTTTGCTGGTTTCTAAAACTCTCCCAATCCTCAGGCTTACTATTTTTCTTCACAACATAATAGGCCTCTTCTTTTAATCTGATTCTATCCTTAACTTCTTTAGTTAGCCACGGATGGATCACTTTTCCCGTGGAGTTTTTATTTCTCAATGGAATGTATATTTGTTGAGAATATTGAAATATTTCTTTAAATGTTTGCCATTGCTTTTCAACCATCATACCCTTTAATTTAATTTCCCAATCTACCTTAGCCAACAATCCCCTCATACCTATGTAATTGACTTTATTTAAGTTTAAGACTCTAGTTTTGGACTTAAGTACATCACTCTCAAACTGAATGTGAGTAATTAGAGTCTTCTCTAATTATTCCAATCAGTAGGATGTGGAATATTGTGATGCGAGTGGAAAGTGGCGGATTGTGATGGTCTATCCTAGCCCAAAATGACAAATGAAATCATGCTAGGGATATTCTTGTTTGAGAGCCAATTTTCCTTTAAATGTTGGGTTTGATTCAGTTAAAAACCAAGACCGTGGTATTGCTAGCTGGAATTAATGTAAAAGGATACTTTGGAGTGGAGGCCATTGGTGTTGCAAACACTTTATTTTCAATATAATACTTATAAAGAGTTTTATTTACAAATTAAATGTTATAATGACAAATGTATCTATTTTGAAATTTGCAAAGGAAAGTCCCAGGTTAATGTTTTTCATGCTATTACCACAGATGAAAGTTACAAATACAGGGCATGATTTTAGCCTGGAAAAACGGGTGGATGGGGGGGGGGGGGGGGCAGCAAAAATGGCAAAAATCTAAAACCTGCCCTCAACCTGCTCATTTCTGGTTTTCTCGGGGTGGGACGAGGGACTGGCAACCAACCCACTCCCAGGAGCCAGGTCAGGCATTAAAAGCTTTTAAAGAGGCTGCGGGCCTCCATTTTCAAAGCTTTTTTGATTTTAGCCCCTGGGGGCCGGGATTCCCGGGCCTTCTCCTTCATGCCACGTGAGAGGAGGCGAGAAGACCCGAAACTGCAGGTGAGTGCCTTTATAGCACAGCTTGTGGGCCTGGAGGATCAGGAGTGCTTCCCCCAGGCCCAACAAGCGTACCTGCAGCGACCCCTGATATTCCACCCCCCACCCTCCGATAACTGACACTCCATCTCCTCGCCCCCCCCCCCCCACCCAATAACCGGTCCCCCAATGACTGACCACTACCCCCAATCCCCAGTCTAACACTTACCTGATCGCGTCCTCTTCCTGGCACTTCTCCTGTCCGACTGAGAGCCAGCCAACCTTCCGGGTTTCCTGACAGGAATTCCACCCCCGTCCCCGGGCTATAATTATGCCCACAGAGTTTGGCTTCCTACATTAAAACAATTTCCATTGTGAAAAGCAGGAACTTATTAAACTAGTTTGCATCTATTATTTTTTTTTATATTCGTTCATGGGATGTGGGCGTCGCTGGTGAGGCTGGCATTTATTGCCCATCCCTAATTGCTCTTGAGAAGGTGGTGGTGTGGCACCTTCTTGAACCGCTGCAGTCCATGTGGTGAAGGTTCTCCCACAGTGCTGTGAGGAAGGGAGTTCCAGGATTTTGACCCAGCCACGATGAAGGAACGGCGATATATTTCCAAGTCTGGATGGTGTGTGACTTGGAGGGGAACGTGCAGGTGGTGTTGTTCCCATGTACCTGCTGCTCGTCCTTCTAGGTGGTAGAGGTCGCGGGTTTGGGAGGTGCTGTCAAAGAAGCCTTGGCGAGTTGCTGCAGTGCATCCTGTGGATGGTACACACTGCAGTCACAGTGCGCCGGTGGTGAAGGGAGTGAATGTTTAGGGTGGTGGATGGGGTGCCAATCAAGCGGGCTGCTTTGTCCTGGATGGTGTTGAGCTTCTTGAGTGTTGTTGGAGCTGCACTCATCCAGGCAAGTGGAGAGTATTCCATCACACTCCTGACTTGTGCCTTGTAGATGGTGGAAAGGCTTTGGGGAGTCAGGAGGTGAGTCACTCGCCGCAGAATACCCAGCCTCTGACCTGCTCTTGTAGCCACAGTATTTATATGGCTTGTCCAGTTAAGTTTCTGGTCAATGGTGACCCCCCCAAGATGTTGATGGTGGGGGATTCGGCGATGGTAATGCTGTTGAATGTCAAGGGGAGGTGGTTAGACTCTCTTTTGTTGGAGATGGTCATTGCCTGGCACTTGTCTGGCACAAATGTTACTTGCCACTTATGAGCCAGGTGTTGTCCAGGTCTTGCTGCATGTGGGCTCGGACTGCTTCATTATTTGAGGGGTTGTGAATGGAACTGAACACTGTGCAATCATCAGCGAACATCCCCATTTCTGACCTTATGATGGAGGGAAGGTCATTGATGAAGCAGCTAAAGATGGTTGGGCCTAGGACACTGCCCTGAGGAACTCCTGCAGCAATGCCCTGGGGCTGAGATGATTGGCCTCCAACAATCACTACCATCTTCCTTTGTGCTAGCTATGTCTCCAGCCACTGGAGAGTTTTCCCCCTGATTCCCATTAACATTTGTTTATAATTGTTTCAAAATTAAAACATGGCATTGTCTGTGCTGTCAAAACAATGCCACTTTCTATTTTAAAGCCATTAAAGTATAGAATGATATTGATCTAACAAACAATTTTGTTTTTCCAGCCTGGGTTCACTGTGACATCTGCGGTCGTTGTGCCCTGCGGGAGCACTCTTGTGGGACGGCTGGAGGCGGATGCTTTACCTGCGGCAGCACTGAGCACAAGCGCAGAGAGTGTCCTAACACAGCGTTCCCAAACAGGGCCATCATGTGAGTTATCATTTGATATAAAAGCTTAACTATTTAAATGAATGTCAATCACCATTTTGAACCATTTATGTTAAATTCTTCCCTGTTGTCCCAGTCACCACAATCAAATGACAAGGCCTGATTGGGATGTGGGAAATCATCAAGTGTTGTCTCTTTTTTAAAAAAGAATTTGGCAACTTGCAGCAACAATTTGAGCATATGGTTTACTAATCCCAATATCTTTGCTGCTTATTAGACCCACTCCACTAACCTATGTCTGTGTCTGTCCTCCTCTAATGTCCTTCATTCTTCCTCGCAGTTTGTCATATCTTGTAATTTACTTTAATCAGCAAACGTCTATATCCTTCTCCTTGTTCCTAATTCTAAATTATTTATATAAACGGAAAACAAAAGAGGACCCAAGAAATGTCCGGGACACAACACTATCCGCGTCCAATCAATCCGATGAATACCCATTTATCCCTACTTCTGGCTTTCTATCCCCTATCTTTTCTTTTATCCATGCATGTAATTTCCTTTAATACAACATACCTTCATTTTTATAACAAGTTCCTTACGTGACCATTTATCAAGTACCTTCTGAAAATCCATTCATACACTATCCTTTATCTGTGAAATTAGTCAAACACTATCTGCCCTTTACAAATCCGTGTTGACTATCCCTGATTAACCCATAATTTCTAAATGTCCACTAACCACAACTGGCTTTTAATTTCTTGGGTTTATCACTTTTAGATTTCCTGAACAGGGTTGTAACAGTTGCCACTTTTGACACAATCCCAGTCTCCAAGGATTTTTGGAAAATTATGTTTAATGCTTCCATCAGAACCGGGAGACTTTTTTTTAGTTCCATTAATTTAATTTTTTAATGAAGTTTCCTTCTGAATATTTATCTCCAGTAGTGGTTCTTCCACATCCTCTTCGGTTAGTCCTATAGGCCCACGTTCTTTTTCTAAAAAAAATACAGACAAACCTAACATGAAATACTTATTAATCATCTCCACTATTCTCCACTATTCACCATGCTCAAGTACAAGATGGCCACCTTAGTCTCTAGGTAATCTTACCCATTCTTTATATATCCTTTTATCCACCAGTCTTCTTTCAACTCTGAGCTAGTTCCCAAGTGCTCTGCTTTCAGATTGCTTACTTATTCTGCTTTGTTACCCAGATTCAGATCTAGCACTTGGACATGCAACATACTGATCTAGGAAGTCCTGGGTCCATTCTAGAAATCCTTCCCCATTTTGACCACAAACTTTTCCTTATTGCAGTCTACCTTAGCACAGTTAATTTCCCGCATTATTACAATTCTGTTACTACTGCAAACCTCTCTAAATTGTCTATAAATCTCATCCTCAATTTTTCCTACATATCTTATCCCATTGTGACTTAGGATTGTTAAAATTCTTCATTATTAAAACCCTGTTACTACTGAGTTATAATAATGGACACCTAAACGTGATGAAGTGGGAAGTGGTGTTCCACTGTTGTTAACGATTTTCATAAACGATTTGGACTTGGGAACTGGAAGTACAATTTCAAAATTTGCAGATGACACCTAATTGGGGGTATAGTTGAGGAGGACTACGACACAATACAGGAAAACATTATTAAACTCGCAGAATAGGTGTGTAATTGACAAATAAATTTCAATATAGATAAGTGTTGAAGTGGTACATTTTAGTAGGAAGAATAAGGAGGCCACATACTCCTTGGAAAATAAGAGTCTAAATGGGATAGAGGAACAGAGGGAGCTGGGGGTACAGATACACAAATCACTAAAAGTAGCAACGCAGGTTAATAAGGCTACACAAAAAAAAGTAATCAAAGCGCTTGGGTTCATTTCTAGAGGGATAGAATTGACTAGCAGGGAAGTTATGTTAAACTTGTAGAGAACCTTGGTTAGACCACACTTGGGAGTACTGTGCACAGATCTGGTCTACATATTATAAAGAGGATCTAGAGGCACTGGAGAAGGTGCTAAAAAGATTTACTAGGATGATACCAGAGCTGAGAGGTTATACCTATCAGGAAAGGCTCTTTTCTCTAGAAAAGAGAAGACTGAGGGTGACCTGATCGAGATCTTTAAGATTATGAAAGGGTTTGACAGGGTGGATGTAGAGAAGATGTTTCCACTTGCGGGGAAGACCAGAAATAGGGGCCATAAATATAAGATAGTCACTAATAAATCCAATAGGTAATTCAGGAGAAACTTCTTTACCCAGAGAGTGGTTAGAATGTGGAACTCGCTACCACAAGGAGTAGTTGACCAGCATAGATGTGTTTAAGGGGAAGCTAGATAAACACATGAGGGAGAAAGAAATAGAAGGATATGTTGATGGGGTTAGATGAAAAAGGGAGGGAGGAGGCTCGTGTGGAGCATCAACTATGGCATGGACCTGTTGGGCCAAATGACCTATTTCTATGTAATTCTATGTTTTCTTTGATTGGTTAGAACTGAGTAAAGAAATGTATATAACCAGTATAAAGCCAATTCAGGTGAAAATATTTTTTTTTAAAAAAGCAACTTTTTGATTTTCAGCAAGTGTGCCATTGTATGACTGAGAAAGCTGGCAGATGACTTTCTCCCATGGCTTTGCCAGTGTTGCCGTTGTGCAGCTGGTGCAAGGTGGTTCACCTGCCTTCTCCCTCTCTATAGAAAGTATCTGATATGTGCTTAACAACTTCCTCTTGATTCACCTTGGGTGCACTAACAACTGCAGACATGCACCCTACCATCATGTGGCACAGCGTGTTGGATTTCCTAAGCACCATGCCAAGTACTACAATTTAGAATTTATTAAAGCTATTAGATAATTTATGATTTATTTTCTCTATGCAGTGAAAAGGCAAAACCACGTAAACGAAAAATTTCAGAGATGGATAAAAGGACCGCTGTAAAAAAATCTAAAAAACAAGCCCAAAAAACGAGTACAGGAAAGAAGGAAACTATCAAATGGGCAACCGGGAAATCAAAAAGAAAACTGAAGCGAAAGAACAAACGGCAACGTAGGGGACAAACTTTGTGCAGTGCTAGATGATGAGAATTTCCTGGATGAACACTGCCTAGTTTCTGACTTTGCTAGAACAGTAAACCTTTTTCATGGTGAATCTTTTAAATCATTGAGATTGTCGGTGAGGTGCATCTTTGCACAGCACCTCCAACACTACTTTCCCCACAGTTCTTTCCCTTGTTAGTGCCTTGTTTGCTATAAATGTCGGACACAATACTCGGTCACAGCGAATCTGGAAGTGGTACTGCATAAACATGCCTGAGAGCACTTGTGTAAAAATAATTTAAAAGACCTTGGAAATGCTAGCAGAGATCTAAAATTACCATCATTTATTATGTTCTTCCATTGGTGTAAAAATCTGAGTGGCTTCAAGTCTAGATTGTAAAATATCTGAATGTAACAGTTCTTACTTTACTAATACAACAGCTCTGAAATGTCACTTTTAGATTAGAAGCATATTTTTCTAAATTTATATTTTAATTTAATTTGAATGGAAAATTCTTTGAAGTAAGTGTGATCTTTTCAACTATTTGTCCATAAGCAGAGTTATCAATAAAACATTCATTTTATTTTTTTAGTTTTGGCTTCACTGTAAATAGGGCAGGTTGAATAGTAATTGACATTGTCGTGTACTCCCTAACTCACTATCCTAAGAGGATACTGAGGCCAAATATTCATAGATTTTGTTTGTACTTGGTCTATTCAATTAATTTGAGTTTGGCGAGATTGCATTTGACTTTGGAGGAGGAGCAGACAAATTGCTTTCATGTTTTTTTCTTTAGATATTAATGTTGCGTTCAAATATTTGACCCTGTGTAGTACTGTTTCAAGTTTAAACAAAATAACTCACTTGAAAAATATCAAAGCGACCACATCAACTTAAAGGTAAATGGAATCTAAGTTGCTCACTCAGTGCTTAAGAGACATCTTAAATTGCAAATAGAAAATACTTCTTTCTAACAGACGATATATCCTGTGGATTGGAAATCACTGCTTTGTTCTTTTCTTTTCTGAGCTGTAAATCATTTATTGTTACAACTGAGGAACTTGTTAATTAAAAAAACAATAGCAGGATGCTGGTCTCTCCATTAGGAATATTACTAAACGTACAAACTATCGGACCAGTTATGATGTATGTGAAATATCTGGCTGTGATTTATTAGGGTTAAGCTTGTGATTTACAATATTTTTTACTTTAATCATTTTGCGCGTGAATTGGGAAGTCTTTGAGTTAGGTACAGAGTAACGCCGTGTCGTACTGTGTTGTTGCCATGCATTCTTCTCACATTTTACCCTCTATCAGTAATTGCCTTCAACGGTCAAACATAATGCTTATGGCTTTACTTCCATAAAAGTTGGTATTTAAATCAAAAGGAAAATGCTTGACTGTTAATTACATGCAGTAATTGAAGCCCTTTCTGTGACATTAGGAGAGTAATAACTGAATTATGATCTGTCTACACCACCCTCCATCATGGCCTAATTTGAAGCGTCTGAAGTTTATTTAGCTTTGACTTGTTTTCTTCATTGTGTGATCATTGCCTATATTACTGGCTGTCCAGATTACATTTGTTGCTCTCACCCTCTTTCCCCCCCCCCCCGCCCCCTTTTCAGTAAACCTTAAATAAAATTTCTACGGGCAGTCTTCAAATTGTAGCAATAGAAATTCTACTATGGAATAGGTAAGAAACAACATTGATCGGTCCCTAAAGATATTAATAATCAGGTTGTCCCTGGTGTATATCCTAAGGATGCTTCTCATTCTCTCAAAACACTATCACTTGGAAGGATAGCATGGGCAATTTCAAACGTAAATAAACCAGATACCCGGAGACACTAAAGATTAAAAGTAAAATCTTTGTAAACAAATATAAAACTATTGCGCCACATTGTAAATGCTACAATTTAAGAATCATCATATTTAAATTGCATCCTATTTTAAGTGTATGAGTAGCGAAAATCAATGGGAAGAATTTTCTAAGTCTGTAGCAATCAACAGGAAGCAAAGCTAAAAAGGCTGTGTCCCAAAAGAGCTATTGAATCCAAACACTTACTCACCTGCTAAAAGTGTTACAATATCTTGGGCTCGTGTTGTTCCATTCATTGCATTGGCAAACACAGCTGAAAGTTTTAGTAAATCATTGGCTGTAAAAATAGTACTTTGTTGGCTGTAAAACGCTTTGGGACATCCTGAGGTCAGGACAGGTGCTTTATAAATGCAAGTTTTTTTCATTCTTTCCAAATCTTCATTCACCATATTGGAGGCAGAGAATATTAATACAGACCAAGAATCAAAAACTGGAAGACTTTGGGATCATATGTCTGAGTTTTACAGAGGAGGGTGGAGTGGCATCTGTTTATGTTCGTTTAAGTGTTGTAGACACAGGATTTGAAAATGCAGCTTATATAAGAAAACTGTTTGGGCTCGAATTTAGCAGGCCTGCGGGTTCCCAGCGGGTGGTCCTCCGGGAGCGTCGAAAACGCGGACGGCTAATCGTGTGCGTCCCCCACGCGATCGCGGGATAATTGGACCCATTAAGGCCTGCTTCCGGGTTCTCCGCTCCCCAGCTGCGTGCCGGCCGGCTGCGCATGCGCAGTACCGTCGACGCAATGTAGGAGCTCCACTTAAAGGGGCAGTCTCCCAAAGCCCCTCCTGCTGCAATCAAGAGGTTTGAGACGATGGCTCAGCCAAGGGGAAAGGCTGCGCCCCGTTTTTCAGACCTAGCACTGCAGCTGATGCTGGAGGGCGTGAGGAGGAGGAGGGAAACGCTCTTCCCAGAAGATGGACGCAAGTTCCCTGCCGCCGCCACCAGGAAGGCATAGGCAGAGGTGGCGGCGGAGGTGAGCAGCAGGGGCAACACCCCAAGGACTTGGGAGCAGTGCCGCAAGCGCTTCAATGACCTGACTAGGTCTGGCAAGGTGAGTACACCAACGCACCCTCCCACATCCCGTCCCCACCATCACGCCAAACAGATCACAACCCCTCCTGCACAGCCACCACTGCGCTCCATCAGCAATCCTCACAGCCACTCATTCACCATCCTCGCCGTGCACGCAAGTACCCACCGTCCCTGACCCCACCCGAACACTACCACACACCCCAATCCCCATGCAATGGGATGGGCACGTGGCCCACGCATCCTCCCATCCGTTCCGCGCCACGCTCAACCCAACCACACCGATGCTCGATGCGTCTCACGATGCAATACGCACCCACTCACACATCTGTGTTTTGCCTTCACAGAAGAGAAGCAAGAACAATCGCGAAAGGGCACGCACCGGAGGTGGGCCGCCGCAAGTGGTGGAGCTGACCGACGCCGAGGTGGAGGCGCTGGACCTCGCCCGCACGCGACATTGCCTGTCGGTGGCTGATGGCGAGTGTGTCGCTGCCGAAACAGCCGGTAAGGGAAAGCTGACACTCAACACCCATGATCGCGAGTGACCGTATCATCACCTGCCATCAGGCGCACTGTCAAGTTGGTCCACATGCCTCAAAGTGCCCTCTGTTCTCTTGCAGGTCCGTCTGTGTGTGAAGCGCTCAAGGAGGGCGATTCCTCAGAGGACATGGCGGTCTCTGAGGGTGCATCGTCACATCAGAGCCAACCATCCACCAGCGCAGAGACACGCACCTCGGTGGGTCCCCCTCGCCAACTAGTTGGGGTAGCACTTGGTGAGTCACCGTGCACGAGTGAGCATGAGCAGACCCTGGTGGCAGGGGCAGCCGCGGAGGGTCCGCGACGGAGGGAGCACTCATCTCCAGGCTCTGCTCAGCCGGACCCAGATGCTGAACCCAGGGGCCACCAGTGAAAAGGAGAGTCGTCGAGGGGCACCAGCTAATTGCTGAGGTACTGGCAGAGGTGCCGCGCGCATTGTCCACAATAGCGCAGGCGATGGAGGAGTCCAACTCCTGCATGCGGGCATTGGTGGCGCAGGCACAGGAGGGTACCGGCGACACAGTGTCGCGGGTAGGTGCGGGACTGTCTGCGGTGGAGGACAGGCTGGCCTCCCTCGAGCGTCACGCACAGCTCCAGATCGAGTCCTTGCAGGCCCTGACAACGTCTGTACGGATTCAGGGTGAGCAACATTCCGCCGCCATCAACAGGCTGACGGATACACTAGGGGTGGCCTTGCAAGGCCTCACACATGCCATCCAAACTGCCGTCCAGCAGGGTGGAAGGGGTGATGTGGGCCGTGGCCAAGAGAGGGATGATGGTGACCGGGGACATGGAAGCGGGGACGCTTCTCAAGGCGCCCCCACGTCCCACCCATCGCCCACCTCTCAACCAGTACCCGCAATGGTGCCTCCTCTCCAGGTGGCCGAGTCTGCCCCTGCCCCGGTGCAGGAGGAGCAGTCTGTGGAGGTGCCCTCACGGGCACCGAAACCCAGGGGCCGTCCGCCAAAAGCATCTACCCGGTCAAGGCGAGAACACGAGCAACCTGCCACTACCTCTGCTGGAGCCACAGGGGTAGCACCACGTAGGGGTACCCGGAAAAGAAATGCAAAGGCGTTATAATCACAAAGGGAATACACCAGGGTGTCTATTAATTTGTACATTTTTTTTTAATATAATGTCACATTGGAGATATTAAATACTCTATTCTCACCACTCCTGCCACCTCTCGTCCATTCTTCCGCGGCCTGTGCAATAGGTGCGTTCCGTGGAGGCCATCATGACGGCGAACACCTGCTGCCACCCATTGGGCACACTGCTGTGGGTGCAGGATTACTGGCAACACTCTTCAGTGGAGGGGGCTGGTATGGCCGCTCGCATGTGCAGGTGAGGAGATGCGAGCGCCTCGCAGTGTCTGACTCTAGGAGAACCGTTGACGTATGAGTGCCTCCCTGGCCCGGCGACCATCCCGGTGAGTCGTGGTTCGGCGCATGGGTCGTCCACTATCCTCTGGCGCATCCTCCTCCTCCGCCTCCTGCTCCTCCTCCTCCTCCTCGCCCTCGCCTTCCTCAATGTGGGTGGCGGGTGTGGATGGGGCCTCCTCCAGCGGCACCCCTCTCTGTTGGGCCATGTTGTGCAGGGCACAGCAGACAACTATGATTCGTCCCACTCTGAATGGTGTGTATTGGAGCGCTCCCCCAGAACGATCAAGGCACCTGAAGCGCATCTTGAGAAGCCCTATGGTCTGCTCAATTGTAGACCTGGTAGCAGTGTGGCTGTCATTGTACCGACGCTCCGGCTTGGTGATGGGGTTCCTCAGAGGTGTCATGAGCCACGTGTGTAGGGGATACCCCTTGTCGCCGAGGAGCCAGCCGTTGCCGGCGTTGGGTGCCTGGCGTTGGGTGCCTGCAGGATGGGCGGGACGGCGGACTCCCTGAGGACGAAGGCATCGTGGCAGCTGCCGGGGTATCTGCCGCACACGTGTAGGAATCTCTGGCGGTGGTCACAGATGAGCTGCGCGTTCATGGAGTGATACCCCTTCCTGTTGATGAACAGCCCTGGCTCATGCGGAGGTGCCCGTATTGCGATGTGGGTGCAGTCGATTACATCCTGCACCCGTGGGAAGCCGGCCATGGCATGGAATCCAACCGCCCTCTCCATCTGGCTGCGCTCGTCCATGGCGAAGTTGATGTAGTGCGAGGCCCTGCGGAACAACCCATCGGTGACCTGCCTTATGCACTTGTGTGCAGAGGACTGACAGACCCCGGTGATGTCCCCGGTGGCACCCTGGAAGGAACCGGATGCGAAGAAGTTGAGGGCAGTGGTGACTTTGACGGCGACAGGTAAGAAGATGCTGCTTGGTCCATCAGGGAGCAGCTCGTCGTTAAGGAGGCTGCAGATGTCGGCGACTACCTGGCGATTGACTCTGAGCCGACGTATGCACTGCTCCTCGGAGAGGTCCATGAAGCTGAGCCTCGCTCTGTACACCCTGTGCGGAGGGTAGTGCCTCCTGCGACGCATCTCTCTGTGCAGGTGGGTGTGCCGCAGCACCGTGTTGGGGGGCCCCACGTCTCCGAGGCGGACGGCGTGGACTGCGAGGCTGCTGGGGCTGGTCATGCTGTTCGTCCTCCGACGATGTCAACGCACCACCCATCTGGCAGGTGTTGGTCTGAGGGGTTGTGCAGGGTAGGTGGGTGTTTCCTCGGACTGGGGCTGCGGTTTCGTGTCGGTCTGTCCTCTGGCTTGGTGGGGGGTGGTGGAGGGCAGGGGTTGCCCTATGTGACGCGGTGGCCTCCTGCGTGGGTGAGGGCTCTCCCCCGTGGAGCGCACCTTGGCACCTGCCACAGGCTGCTGGCTGCAACACGCCTGGTTGAGGAGGGACTGTTTCCCCCAGTGTGGGAAACTCACTGCCTTGAACCGAAAATCCCACACTTCCTCTTTTGACAGCTGCTTCAGCTCATTAACTGACCACAACGAGCAAGGTAAGTACTCTCAAGTGGAACCCCGCTGGCTTTAATTGCCTGCGGGATTCCCACCAGCGGGGCTTGCGCGCGCAGCCCCGCACGTCAGCGCGGTACCCGGAAGTGGCCGGGATTTCGTCGCGATCCGGTCACGTGACCGGATATCGGGATTTTCGGGCCCCCCCGCTGGAAACACGATCCCAAAATCGAGCCCTTTGTGTCTGTCTCTTCTCTCTCTCTTGCTGAGCAGATTCTACACTGTTACAACCACAGTGTCTCATGAGAAATGACTGTTGAATTGACTTCACTGATAATAAGTATATTATGGAGATGATGAGAAGGAAAGGTACAGCTGCAGCAACAATTATGATAAAATGCAAAAAATAGTCACCAATTGGGGCGATAAAAGCGGTCATGAAAATAAAGTAAAAATCCACAACTTAATAACTAGAATACTCAATAACATTTGCATGTTACCTTTTCCAAGAAATGAATTCACAATGTCAGTTTTGTTTACATGAGATGCTGTCGGTAAAAATCCCAAACTAGGCTCTTTTGAGCAGTTAAAACAAGTGAGTGAAAGCTGGCTCATCCAGAGTCCTCTGAGGCTGTCAGGACTGTTACACAACCTGTCCAGCTGTACCTGCAACTGTGAAAAACAAGAGCCCAATATTACAGCCTGTATGAAATCTGGACTATACATGGTGTACGTTTTAGTATACTGTTCCTAACACCTTACCGAGAGAAATACTATAGATTATTATTTAATTAAAATCATGAGAATGATTCTCTATGCCTCTCACATACTTTGTCATCCCTGTTAGTCTCAAACCCTTTTCGTCACTTCTTCTCGCTGTCATTTTCTCTAAGTCTGTGCTTTCCCCCATCTCCTCAGGCAGGCCCGAGAGGGAAATCGCTGAGCTGAATCAGTCGGTGCACTGGGGGTGGGTCCGAGAGGAAGGGAGCGAATGGAACGATTTACAATACTCAGGGGTGCCTGTGAATGCTCCAGGCCCATCCTTGCTCACTACCTGCCTTTCAGGTCTGCCCCAAGTGCTCCAGTTCCAGTACCTCGCAGGTCTGAAATACTATAACCTAAATATAATTCTGGAATACTATTTAAAATCTATTTTAAAAGTGTCAGTACAGAAAATGAATCAGTGATTAAGTCTTTATTATGGTCAGTTTCCCTCTCGTTTGCTGTCTCTCTCACACTCCTAATGTCTGCAGACAGTTTCCTGTAACAATTTATCTGCCATTTAGCTTTGTCACGTTTTGGTTATCCTTTTTCAGCACTTTGGTCAGTCTGGGAGGAAGGGGGCAGAGCTGAATTACTCTGGGTCTGAGAGGGAGGGCCTGGAGTGGACTGGAGCCAATGCACTCAGGATGGGCTGTGAGGGTGTGAGCAGGGTCAAGTTGTCAGGCCTCAGAAATTCAGGTCTCAGCTGGGCCAGGTTGTGGAGTACAGGGGTGTGAGTTGATCTGGTGCTCTGAAGGGTGTTCTTGAGTTTGAGGCTGTCGATGAGGTCCTGCAGATGCATTGGATCATACAGGAAGGGGGAGTTGTTACGACGATTGGTTGGTTGGATGAGTGAATTTGTTTTTTTTGAATTTTCAATGTATTGTGGTATAAATATTTTTAGAGGTCTATAGTGGGGCAAGTGAGTCGCTGTCAGAAGGTTTCCTCACAGATGAATGTTTATTACAGTGTGTAATCTGATTGGAGACAAATTTTGGGAGTAGAATGGTTTTGTGCAATATGACTAGAGAGATAATAAAAGTAAAAAAAATAACCAGTTGGAAAGCAGAAAACGGCAGCAAGTAAACTTAATTGATGAGGAAAGAGAGAACTGGCATATTCATATCAGACACTACACCCAGGATGTCACTTCAGACATTATATAGATGAATGGATAGATCCCCAGCACTGATTTAGGGTAATAATCTTATCGATTGTATGAGCAGTGAGAGTAAAGAGTGAAGTTGGAGCGGCTTATAACCATCATGTGAACCCTGAGATGTCTGTGGAATTTGCTGCCCCAGGAAGCTGTGGAAGCTACATCATTAAATAAATTTAAAACAGAAATAGACAGTTTCCTAGAAGTAAAGGGAATTAGGGGTTACGGGGAGCGGGCAGGAAATTGGACATGATTTTAGATTTGAGGTTAGGACCAGATCAGCCATGATCTTATTGAATGGCGGAGCAGGCTCGAGGGGCCGATTGGCCTACTCCTGCTCCTATTTCTTATAGGTTATTGCCTTGAAATCACTCGCAGGCGAATCACAAATGTTCATATGCCTGGAGAAGGAAGGTTTGAAAAAGTGTACAGTGGCAGGCTGCCTATGTGTATGTGCACTATTTTCAGTAAGTATTTTAGGCTGTGAGTGATGTTGGCTGTAAGTGAGAGATTAGCATTTGGTGGTGGGGGGGTTTCCAACTGGAGCATGGTGACTGAGTCACTGCCAGTTACAGGGAGAGGACATGTTCTTACAGGTATAGTATTTAAAGTTAGAATTCTTTATTTGTAGGGAGAGGCACATTTGCACTTTAAAGGGAAGACTGGGGGGAGGAGTCATACATTGTAATTTTTAACATATTTACTTTCTGGATAGCCTTTAGTGGTTTTATTTTTGAAAAGATGACATCAATTTCAACAGTTCCTTACAAATTAAGTGTAAATGCATTTCTATTAATTTCAAAGGCAGCTAGCAGGCTTGTACCTTTACAATGTCCAACCATTTCTTCATAGAGCACATGCTGGCATCACAGTGAAATGGGTTCTGGGCCAGTTTAATGCCCACAGCACCACCTACTGACCAAACAATGGGATTGAGTGAATCTTTGGAAAGGATGACCAGCTCATTCCTGGATAAGTCCAACAGCCTCAGATTCTTCTGAGAGTTGAAGGCTGATTTGCTGATGAATGTAATTCCCGATCCTGCAAGAACAATTCACAGTTTATTTGCCAACTTTTAAAAAAAATAAAGACAATCAGATGAGCTAAAAGAAAAGAATAATTAGAGTGAAACAATGACCTAGATCTGTCTCTGCAACAGATGCGATTTAATTTGTAATTCTCTTTGTTTCACGTGCTGTTATCTTTACTGTAGGGACTTCCACACTCTTATTCAGCACCTGGGAAGTGCGACTCATTTCCCAATGTGTAGAATCACTTTGACATTTTATGGGGAAATATTAGTTAACAGGTCGGAGGCGGCAGTAAATGCACTGGGCAACTAATTACACTAATGGCAAGATATTAGAATTAAAAAAAATAAGATGGAACTGGGAGAGGTATTTGCTCTTGAGAGTCGCCTTTGTGAAAGGAGTGGCATCAGAGAAAGGATCTTCTTCTTCCAAAAAGCGAGCTGGATAACAGAATTAAATATAAGAATATTAAGATCAGAGCATACATGGTCTATGATTGAAAGTCGGACTGGACGGCACAGGGTGTGGGAGGGAGATGGACACAGAATTGTAGAAACCCCCAGTAGAACTTTAAACATGATTGAGAGAGGATGGCTATTGTCAGGAGCACAGTGATTCCCTCACTATGACCATACATTGAAGGGCGTTGATTCATTCAGAGAAAATGTACTGAGTTAGGGAAATAATTAGGTACAAACCTACTTTATTATCAGACAAGATGGGTGTCCATGACTTACTTAATTTTTATTTGTTCTAAGTAGCATGTTATTGTTGTTTTGAGACACGAAAAAATATTATTTTGATTTGCAAAAATGAGTTCATGTTTGAAATTGAGTAGAGTTAAGGAAAAGGGAGACAGTTTGTGCATATTTACCTGATTTCAAACCCAACTCAAATTGTAAACCCCTCAGGAAGTATATCACTGAATGAAAACAAAATAATTCATATTTTGATGTTTTTAAAACGATAATGAAAGCATTGAGATTTGTGCATATTTTATTTTATGTTTATACATACTGGTTCCTCTCGGAGCCCAGTGCATTTGCTTTGGTTGTATGGTCCTAACGCTGTCCATGGTTTCTCAATATTCCTACATTTTGTGACTTAAGGGAGCTGCCTATAATGGAAATGTAAATTTCTGTCCTTGTGATTTTAGATGAGGAAAATTTGATATTTAAAAAAATTGGTTTCAGTGAAGTTATGGCTCTGTTAGGTCAATACAGATCCTACGGTTTTACAGCAGAGTTATATGTGGTGACCAGTGGACAGAACTAGCTGCATGCAGTCAGATCTAGCCATTGTTTTCAATGGGACATGTGTCTCTTAAATTTGTTGTTTCAATCCATGTCTTTCTACACAAAATACAGTCCATTGCTTGTGTCGATGGGGTTCCTCTGCATTACTACATGTTCAGAACTGTAAAACTTTACAACTAAAAAATAAAAAAACGACAAATGCTGAAAATATACATCAAGGACTGAGGAGAGGAAAAACAAGTTAGTGTTTTGAGCAGAACTCTTCAGAATTGAAAACAAAAAGATAAACAAGCATTTTAGTAAAATAGGAAAAAGGAGATAGAAACAACAAATCAACATTAGATATTGCAATCAGAGGAGAAGCTAATGGGTTAAGTGACCTGATACCTGCTTAAAGGAAAGCAGGAAGTTAAGATCATCTCAGTGAGGGAATGAAAGACATTTTTTTTAAAAACAAAGGAATATGCAAACAACTAAGACAGTGAGAGGCCCAACCAAGGGAAAACTGGGGGTATTTGGAATGAAGCCTGAATGCAGGACTAAAATGAAACCAACATGTGGGCAATAGCTGAAGTCTGATGTCACTAATATCAGTGTTCAACCAGGGGGCTGCAGAGTTCCTGGAAAAATATGTCAGTAGGAGAGATTTTCCACTTTGCTACACTCAGTATAAACCAGGAATGCAAATTGGCAATTGGACACCCAGCCTGTGGTTTTCCATCCATCAATTATAATCTCTGCTGTTCCTGACGGTTGGGTTGAGAACTGCTTGCAGCTAGTTGGATTAGTGTAGAAGACCAAAGAGAGAGCGGCGTAGGACTGGGAAGTGAAGTCAATGGAAAGGAAAATCGAGCAGGGTTTAAATCGGTTTCGCGCCTGGTGATAACAGTTAAAATTGACCCCTATGTGCAAATTGTTGCCTGACATGGAAGGAGAGTTTGGGACCCTGGACCGTGCTATGAATGGACGTGTTGTACCTGTTGCAGCCGCATGCAAAATTGTCAGCGGAAGAGCCACTCGAAGTAGAGGTGGATTAAGAGTGAAGAAGGTATTCTAGAGGGACCAGTCCTTCTGGAACATAGAGGGGTGAGGGTAGGAGAAGATGTGATGGGATCATGTAGGTGGTACATGATGATCTGCTGAATACAAAGGTTGGTAGGACAGAAGGTGAGAACAAGAGGGCACCTAGTTGTTGAGAGAGGAGGGGGTGAGGGTGAGAGTAGAGGTACAGGAAATAGAATAGACACAGTCAAGCATCCCGTCAACGACTGTTGAGGGGAAACCTTAACTAAAGAAAAAGAATGCTTGTTTTTTTGTTCCAGTTTTCAGTTCTTAATTCTATTCAAAACCTGAACCTGACTTTTCTCTTAATGAGCCTGTTTTGTATTTCCAACATCTTCTGTTTTTATTTCTAATTTCCCTATATGCTTGTCAATCTATACTCAGGCTATGTGACAAAATAATTGCCTTCCTGTTGGAAGAAATTGCAATCAAATAATGTCAATGAACTGCAGGTAAATTAGAAGCACTAAAGCATCTCTTGAATAACTGTTAGAAGTAAACTTTAACATCCAATAAAAACACTAGCCAGTGTCCACTGTTACCTGACAACCGCAGTGTCTGTAGTTTGGTCAGTTCATAAAAGTACTGCGATAATACTCTACCAACTTATTATCAGATAAGTCCAGGTTCTGAAGCAGTTGCATTTGATTAATGACTGGTACAAATGTAAGATTGAGGCCTCTGAGAATCAGCACCTGAAGGAAATAATTTAACTTCAGTCAGGATCTTTTTGTGCTCTGTACACATGGAGATATTCACATCAACACTTTTCAGCCCAAAACCTTTACCAGCTCCTCTGAGGAGATTCTAGAGGCCTGGTCTCTGCCTTCCTTCATATCTGCCTGTACATGTGTCTGGCTATATCTGTGTATGGTTCTTAGCTCCCGACCTTCCCTAAAATAGAATTGACTGACTTCAGTCTGCATCTACCCTGTTGAATCCCAAAATCATTTTAAACACCTCAATTAGATCACCTCTCAACCATCTAAAATCAAGGGAATACAAGCCAAGTTTATGCAACCTGGCCTCATAATTTAACCCTTTAAACCCTGGTATAATTCTGGTGAACCTGAACTGTACCCCTTCCAAGGCCAATAAATCTTTCCTGAGGTTCGGTGCCCAAAACGGAACACACTACTCCAGATGGGATCTGACCAAGGTTCTGTACAACTGAAGCATCAATTGCTTATTTTTGAATTTCAACCCCCTTGAGGTAAAGACCAACATTCTTAGAATAGATGGGAAAGGAGGGTTGTTGTATTATATATCAAAGACACTTGGGGGTAAAGGAATTAGACTATGTGAAAAGGGAAAAACTACTCAGTGCAATACTGCAGCTGGAGGTTTCTAGCACAGAGCTAAAGTAACACCAGAGATTTACTACACACCAACTATTCAGAATGAGGGAGGACAGGATACTTCACGAAGAGATAAGGAGCATATGTGAACAGAGGAAGGTTAGTGGGTGATTTCAACTGACTAAATATAAACTGGGAATGCTGAAGTGGTTAAGAATAAGAACCGGTAAGTGTAATGCATGATTGCTTCATGGCCCGGTGCATCAGGGAAGCCACAAAAGGCAATTCTTAGCCCGACTTATTGACGGTAAGTGACCTGGCAGCAGACAGAAAGGGGAATTTGAGGCACCAGTTAATGATAGAGACCATAACATGATTAATTTCAGTATAACTATCGGATTCAACACTGCCCACAACTAAAACCTAGGTGTGTGCAATTTTATAAGAGCTGGCGATTAGAATTTGAGTGAAGAGCTGAAACAGATTGATTGGGAGAAGTTGTTTATTAACATCCCAACCCCCTGGGAAGGGATGGTATCCATCCTAAATCACTGAGAGACCAGGATGAAATTTGTGAAATGCTGGCAATCATCACAAGGAATCACCAAATGTTGGGAAGGTGTCCTTAGATTGGAAACATGGTACCTATATTCAATAAGGAGACAAATGCAACCTGGGCAACTACAGGCCCAGCAGTCTTACATCAAAATCTGATTAAATAATGATATTGATTATTAGGATCAAACTTGAGAACTATTTGTATGAGAATTATCTAATGGATTATGTGGCTTTAGAGGGGGAAGTTTCTGTCTGAATAACCTTTTGGAAGAAGTGGAGAGCGGAAAACCATATGTACATTTAGATTTCCAAAATGCCTTTGATAAAGTTCTTTATGAAAGGCTACTACTGAAATTCAAAGCAGTGGGATAAGGAATTGGCTGAAGAAAAGAAAGCAGCAGGTAGAGTACTTGTAAGGGAGTGATGGTCAGGTTGGGGGAGGGGGTACTCAGTCGAATATCCCAGGAATCAGTCCTGAGGTCCTTACTGTTCATAATCTATATTAATGGTTTCAATATAAAAATCCAATGCAAACTGTTCAAAGTCGCAGATGACACTAAACGAGGGACAGCCAAGTCAGAGAAAGTGGGCAGGAACCTACAAAAGGAGTTGGATACAATCTGCAAATGGGCACATTAGTGGCAGATGAAACTCAGTACAGACAAGTGCCAGGTATTCCATATTGGAAGAAAAACAGATGTCATTAGTGCACGGTGTGGAAATAGCTAACGTTGAATCAATCATAGAATCATAGAAAATTTACGGCACAGAAGGAGGCCATTCGGCCCATCGTGTCCACGCCGGCTGAGAAACGAGCCACCCAGCCTAATCCCACTTTCCCGCATTTGCTCCGTAGCCCTGCAGGTCACAGCTCTTCAGGTGCACATCCAAGTATTTTTTAAATGAGTTGAAGGTTTCTGCCTCTACCACCCTCCAAGGCAGTGAGTTCCAGACCCCCACCACCCTCTTGGTGAAAACATTTTTCCTTATTTCCAGTCTAATCTTTCTACCAATCACTTTCAATCTATGCCCCCTGGTTATTGACCCCTCCGCTAAGGGAAATAGGTCCTTCCTATCCACTCTATCCAGGCCCCTCATAATTATGTACACCTCAATCAAATCTCCCCTCAGCCTCCTCTGTTCCAAGGAAAACAACCCCAACCTATCCAATCTGTCATCATAGCTAATATTCTCCAATCCTGGCAACATCCTCGTAAATCTCCTCTGCACCCTCTGTAGTGCAATTACATCCTTCCTGTAATGTGACCAGGACTGTGCGCAGTACTCAAGCTGTGGCCTTACCAGTGTTTTATACAGTTCCAGCATAACATCCCTGCTTTTATATTCTGTACCTTGGCTAATAAAGGAAAGCATTCCACATGCTTCTTAACCATCTAATCTACCTGTCCTGCTACCTTCAGAGATATGTGGACATACACTCCAAGGTCCCTCACTTCCTCTACACCCCTCAGTATCCTCCCATTTATTGTGTATTCCCTTGCCTTGTTTGCTCTCCCCAAATGCATTACCTCACACTTCTCCGGATTGAACTCCATTTGCCACTTTTCTGCCCATCTGACCAGTCCATTGATATCTTCCTGCAGTCTACAGCTTTCCTCCTCACTATCAACCACACGACCTATCTTTGTGTCATCCACAAATTCCTTAATCATGCCCCCTATGTTTAAGTCCAAATCATTAACGTATACCACAAAAAGCAAAGGACCTAGTACCGAGCCCTGTGGCACTCCATTAGAAACAGCCTTCCAGTCGCAAAAACATCCGTCGATCATTACTCTTTGCTTTCTGCCACTGAGCCAATTTTGGATCCAATTTGCCACATTACCTTGGATCCCATGGGCCTTTACTTTTTTGACCAATCTGCCATGTGGGACCTTGTCACAAAGTCTTGCTAAAATCTATGTAGACTACGTCAATTGCGCTGAAGTGGAAAGGGATCTGGCAGCGATACTGGATTCAACCCTTAACATGTCAAATCACTACGGCAGCAATAAACAAACCAAACAGAATGCTAGTTGAGTTTGACTATAAGTTGGAAGAAGTCATGTTAAATTGTGCAGTGACCTGGTCAGAGCTCACCTTGAGTACTGTTTTCAGTTTTAGTCATTGAGACATAGAAGTTTAAGCCATGGAGGTGGTGCAGAAAAGAGCCATGAGGCTCTTTCGTGTCACAGCTCTGAGTTGTAAGAATAGACCGGAGAAATCAAGCTCTCTAGCTTTGATGGAGCTCACTGAGAGGGGAACTTAAAGAAGTTCTGGTGAGTATTTTCCTGCTGAATTTGTCTAAGGTTAGAGTTTGTGGATTCTCGGGTCTCTGTTGTGTAGTGGGGGACTGCTGTTCAGCAAGGGCCCTTGAGTATACCTTTTAATTGAAGTGAAATTGGTGGGATTCATTTCATTTGAATTAATTAGTTAAAGGGTAAGTCATGTCAGGACAGCCCAGCCCCGTGTTATGCTCTTCCTGCTCTATGTGGGAAATCAGGGACCCTTCCGGTGTCCCTGGCGACCATGTGTGCGGGAAATGTATCCAGCTGCAGCTACTGACAAACCGCATTGCGGCACTGGAGCTGCGGATGGATTCATTAAGGAGCATTCGCGATGCTGAGAACGTCGTGGATAGCACGTTTAGTGAGATGGTCACACCGCAGGTAAAGGTTGTACAGGCAGGAAGTAATTGGGTGACCACCAGGCAGAGTAAGAGGAGCAGGCAGGCAGTGCAGGGGTCCCCTGTGGCCGTCCCCCTCTCAAACAAATATACCGCTTTGAATATTGTTGAGGGGGATGACTTATCAGGGGAAGGCAGCAGCAGCCAACTTCCTGGCACCAGGGGTAGCTCTGCTGCACAGGCTGGGAGGAAAAAGAGTGGAAGAGCTATAGTGGTAGGGGATTCTATCGTAAGGGGAACAGACAGGCGTTTCTGTGGCCGTAAACGTGACTCCAGGATGGTTTGTTGCCTCCCTGGTGCCAGGGTCATGGATGTCACTGAGCGGCTACAGGGCATTCTCAAGGGGGAGGGTGAGCAGGCAGAGGTCGTGGTCCACATTGGAACCAACGACATAGGTAGGAAGGGAGATGAGGTCCTGCATCAAGAATTTAGGGAGCTAGGTAGAGGGAAAGTAGAGAGTGAGGAGGACATAAAAAACCTGCAAGGGGATATAGACAGGCTGGGTGAGTGGGCGGAGATTTGGCAGATGCAATATAATATTGGAAAATGTGAGGTTATGCACTTTGGCAGGAAAAATCAGAGAGCAAGTTATTTTCTTAATGGCGAGAGACTGGAAAGTACTGCAGTACAAAGGGATCTGGGGGTCCTAGTGCAAGAAAATCAAAAAGTTGGTATGCAGGTGCAGCAGGTGATCAAGAAAGCCAACGGAATGTTGGCTTTTATTGCTAGGGGGATAGAATATAAAAACAAGGAGGTATTGCTGCAGTTATATAAGGTATTGGTGAGACCGCACCTGGAATACTGCATACAGTTTTGGTCTCCATACTTAAGAAAAGACATACTTGCTCTCGAGGCAGTACAAAGAAGGTTCACTCGGTTAATCCCGGGGATGAGGGGGCGGACATATGAGGAGAGGTTGAGTAGATTGGGACTCTACTCATTGGAGTTCAGAAGAATGAGAGGCGATCTTATTGAAACATATAAGATTGTGAAGGGTCTTGATCGGGTGGATGCAGTAAGGATGTTCCCAAAGATGGGTGAAACTAGAACTAGGGGGCATAATCTTAGAATAAGGGGCTGCTCTTTCAAAACTGAGATGAGGAGAAACTTCTTCACTCAGAGGGTGGTAGGTCTGTGGAATTTGCTGCCCCAGGAAGCTGTGGAAGCTACATCATTAGATAAATTTAAAACAGAAATAGACAGTTTCCTAGAAGTAAAGGGAATTAGGGGTTATGGGGAGCGGGCAGGAAATTGGACATGAAGCTGAGTTCGGATCGGTCAATGCCCTGTGGGTGGCGGAGAGGGCCCAGGGGCTATGTGGCCGGGTCCTGCTCCGACTTCTTGTGTTCTTTAGATTTGTGGTTGGGATCAGATCAGCCATGATCTTATTGAATGGCGGAGCAGGCTCGAGGGGCCGATTGGCCTACTCCTGCTCCAATTTCTTATGTTCTTATGTTCTTATTAAAGAGCAGGACCTCAAAGGTTGTAATCTCTGGATTACTCCCAGTGCCACGGGCTAGTGAGTATAGAAATAGGAGGATAGAACAGATGAATGCGTGGCTAAAGAGTTGGTGCAGGAGGGAGGGTTTCAGTTTCCTGGATCACTGGGCCTGCTTCTGGGGAAGGTGGGACTTATACAAGTCGGACGGGTTGCACCTGAACCAGAGCGGGACAAATATCCTTGCGGGGAGGTTTGCTAGCACTGTTGGAGGGGGTTTAAACTAACTTGGCAGGGGGATGGGATACAGAGTGGAGCTACAATAGGGGGTGATGTGTAGCCAAATATAGAGAAAAAAACAAGTCAGCTTGGAAGACAGGGCAAATATGTGAGGGCAAGGCTGGATGGCATCTATTTTAATGCAAGGAGTCTTGCGAATAAGGTGGATGAACTGAAGGTGTTGATAAACACATGGGAGTATGATATTGTTGCTGTCACAGAGACATGGTTGAGGGAGGGGCAAGACTGGCAGCTCAATATTCCGGGGTACAGAATCTTCAGGCGAGACAGAGGGGGAGGTATAAGAGGAGGGGGGGTCGCAATATTAATTAAAGAATCAATTACTGCCATAAGGAGGGATGATATATTAGCAGGTTCCTCTAATGAGGCCATATGGGTGGAGCTTGAAAACAAAAAGGGGGCAAGCACTTTGATGGGAGTGTACTATAGGCCCCCAAACAGTCAGGGGGAGATAGAGGAACAGATATGTAGGCAAATCTCAGAAAATTGTGCAAATAATAGGGTAATAATAGTGGGGGATTTCAACTTCCCCAATATTAACTGGGATACTCAGAGTGTAAAAGGCTTAGAGGGTACAAAATTCTTAACGTGCATCCAGGAGAGCTTTTTGAGCCAGCATGTGGAAAGTCCTACAAGAGAGGGGGCGGTACTGGACCTAATTCTAGGGAATGTGGCCGGCCAAGTGGAAGAAGTGCTAGTAGGTGAGCACTTTGGTGACAGTGACCATAATTCGGTGAGATTTAAGGCGGTCATGGAAAAGGATAGGGAGGGGCCGGAAATAAAGGTTCTAAATTGGGGGAAGGCCGATTTTAATAGGATAAGGCAGGATCTGGCCAAAATGGACTGGGATCAGCTGCTTGTAGGAAAATCCGCATCGGAGCAATGGGAGTCTTTCAGAAGGGAGATTGAGACCATACAATGGCAACATGTTCCCGTAAAGGTCAAGGGTGGTTCCAAGAACTCCAGGGAACCTTGGATGTCAGGGGATATACGAGAATGGATTAGGAAATAAAGGAGGGCTTTTGGCAGATACAAAAGGCTAAAGACGGAGGAAGCCCTAGAGGAGTACAAAAAGTGCAGGGGGATACTTAAAAAAGAAATTAAAGATCAAGGAGGGGCCATGAAATAACACTGGCGAGCAAAATAAAGGAAAATCCTAAGATGTTTTATAAGTATATTAAGGGTAAGAGGATGACTAGGGAAAAAATAGGGCCCATTAGGGACAAAAATGGCAATCTGTGTGTGGAGCCGGCAGATGTAGGAGGGGTTCTAAATGAATTTTTTGCATCTGTTTTCACTATGGAGAAGGACGATGTAGACATAGAAATACGGCAGGGGGACTGTGATATACTCGAACATATTAACATCGAGCGGGAGGAGGTATTGGCGGTTTTAGCAGGCCTAAAAATGGATAAATCCCCAGGCCCGGACGAAATGTATCCCAGGCTACTGTGTGAGGCAAAGGAAGAGATTGCGGGGGCTCTGACACATATATTCAGAACCTCTCTGGCCACAGGGGATGTGCCAGAGGACTGGAGAACCGCTAATGTAGTACCATTATTCAAGAAGGGGAGTAGGGAAAAACCGGGGAACTACAGGCCAGTGAGCCTAACATCAGTGGTAGGAAAATTATTGGAAAAAATTCTGAAGGACAAAATTAGTCTCCACTTGGAGAAGCAAGGATTAATCAGGGATAGTCAACATGGCTTTGTCAAGGGAAGATCATGTCTGACTAATTTGATTGAGTTTTTTGAGGGGGTGACTGGGCGTGTGGATGAGGGTAACGCAGTGGATGTGGTATACATGGATTTCAGTAAGGCCTTCGATAAAGTCCCCCACAGGAGACTGGTCAAGAAGGTACGAGCCCATGGAATCCAGGGTGCCTTGGCACTTTGGATACAAAACTGGCTTAGTGGCAGAAGGCAGAGGGTGATGGTCGAAGGTTGTTTTTGTGACTGGAAGCCTGTGGCCAGTGGGGTACCACAGGGATCGGTGCTGGGTCCCTTGCTGTTTGTGGTCTACATTAATGACTTGGATATGAATGTAAAAGGTATGATCAGTAAGTTCGCTGATGATACAAAAATTGGTAGGGTGGTAAATAGCGAGGAGGATAGCCTCAGTCTGCAGGACGATATAGATGGGTTGGTCAGATGGGCGGAACAGTGGCAAATGGAATTTAACCCGGAAAAGTGCGAGGTGATGCACTTTGGAGGGACTAACAAGGCAAGGGAATACACAATGAATGGGAGGACCCTAGGCAAGACAGAGGGTCAGAGGGATCTTGGTGTGCAAGTTCACAGATCCCTGAAGGCGGCGGAACAGGTAGATAAGGTGGTAAAGAAGGCATATGGGATACTTGCCTTTATTAGCCGAGGCATAGAATATAAGAGCAAGGAGGTTATGATGGAGCTGTATAAAACACTGGTTAGGCCACAGCTGGAGTACTGTGTGCAGTTCTGGTCGCCACACTACAGGAAGGATGTGATCGCTTTGGAGAGGGTGCAGAGGAGATTCACCAGGATGTTACCAGAGCTGGAGCGCTTCAGCTATGAAGAGAGACTGGGAAGATTGGGTTTGTTTTCCTTGGAGCAGAGGAGGCTGAGGGGGGACATGATTGAGGTGTACAAAATTATGAGGGGCACAGATAGGATGGATACTAAGGAGCTTTTTCCCTTCGTTGAGGGTTCTATAACAAGGGGACATAGATTCAAGGTAAAAGGCGGGAGGTTTAGAGGGGATTTGAGAAAGAACTTTTTCACCCAGAGGGTGGTTGGAGTCTGGAACTCACTGCCTGAAAGGGTTGTGGAGGCAGGAACCCTCACAACATTCAAGAAGCATTTGGATGAGCACTTGAAATGCCATAGCATACAAGGCTACGGACCAAATGCTGGAATATGGGATTAGAGTAGACAGGGCTTGATGGCCGGCGCGGACACGATGGGCCGAAGGGCCTCTATCCGTGCTGTATCACTCTATGACTCTATGACTCTAAGTACACAAGGTATTAAACAGCATAGATAATATAAACCTGGAGTAACATTTCAAGCTATGCCAGGTTACTAGAACAAGGGAGTTTAGATTAAAAATAGTGAAATGAATGTTTAGGAAAGATGCCAGGAAGAATTTCTTGATGCAAAATGTGGTCAACACTTGGAATGGTTTTCCTGATAGGGGAGTGGAAGCAAAGGTTTTAGACTCACTCAAGAGACAGTTATAATGCATGATGGAGGACTGCAAGTTTTTTTTATTATAGATGAATGAGCTAAGATTGATCGAATGGCCTCAAATATCTGCATCTACCTTCCCATCTTGTCAAGTTATTCTTCCCCAATAAAGCTTTACTCTTACCTTAATTTTTTTCAGAGGGAGGAGTGCTTGATATTGAAAGCCTGGAAACTGCAGTTGGGGCCCCAAGTACAGCTCTCTGAGCTCCTGCAAATTCTGAAAAGCACCTATTCAAAAACAGAGTTCATTATAAAAATATTCCTTTAATACCAACATGTAACATTTTGAATTACATTGGGTAGAATTTCGTCTTCACACCTGGACGTTAATCTGACAGAACGGATTGTCCACCCACTATAGAAACCGCCCAATTTTCATTCCCAGTTCATGAAGACAAAAATTTAGCCCATTGTCAGTGAGTTTGAAACAAATACCTGATACTTATTAATGTGGTGTATCTTGTAAAGGTAGATTTTACAAATTTGTGCTCCTACAATGGACCTTTGCATTCCAGGGGTGCATATCAGAGGTTTGGGCATGGAGGTCAGTGGATCTCACAGGATTTTTCATCTATGGGCAGAAAATCAAGCCGGGTGTACGATCCTCCCCACCTGACTTTCCTCTATGTGATCCAATACTCCCAGGCCCAGGAACAGAGACATTTTCCCCTGGTGTCAGGAAGTACAACAAAATAGATTTTTATTATTCAGAAATCTGTATTTTTGAAGTTCTTGTTAAAACCATATTTGCCATCATGACAGTGGATTGAACAAATTATTAATAACTCACAGAATTAAGAATTTATACCTGGATTTTTCTAGTTGATATGGCCATTTTTATCACGCACAAAAGTGGTAAACTTCATATTGATGCCGTGTTCACACTCTTTGCTCTACATGTGTCCCATGCTATTCAGGGCTGAAAGTTCTTGATATTGATATTGGTGACAAATAATTGAATTATAAAATTACAGCACAGAAGAAAACCATTCAGCCCATTGTGCCAATGCTGGTGCCGGTGCTAGCTCTTCAACCGGAGCTGTCTGCTCTAATCTAATTTCCCCACCCTTTCCCCATAATACTGGCGGAGGTGTTCCATTCCACAGCACTGACCTGCCTCACCTTGATGAGTACAAAACCAGCATAATTCTCTAAAATATATACATTTTGAAGAAGGTTTTTTTTAGTATATCCCAAATTAATGAATGTCACATGATTGATATATTGGCTGTACATCCAGAACTATTTTAGAATGATTCCTGCCAAAGAATGTGTCACTTACTAGTATTCCGTATAAATCCATTAAATTCAAGTGCCAGTACAAGTTAATCATCACCTGAGCAACTGATTTGTCGCAGTATGACATCCAATCACAAATCAATCAGTTTTCTCATCAGATGTAGTGTATTTGTTGCCCAAGGATTGCAACTTTGTGTAGGAAGTTGCGGAGTGTGCAAAATGCTGTTTTCTGATTGTATCTGAGCAATAACAAACCATTTGGCTTACCCATACAGAATGGGCATTGTCATTTGTTAAAGCTGTAGGTCAACTTGAACTCAACCTTGTCCTAAATGGGCAAATTTCACATGAAATGTCCCAATTCAACTTGCATCTCTCTCAGAATCTGAAAATCATAGGTTGCTCTAGTCTTGGAATTTGTAAGCATGTAACTATAAGTATATTAAACCTGTATCAAACTATGTACCATATTTTTATAAATATTTGAATCTACTGTAGTCCTTTTAATGTAGTTTCCCTACATTACAACAGTGACTACACTTCAAAAGTAATTTATTGGCTGTAAAGTGCTTTGGGACATTCTGAGGTCAAGAAAGGTGCTATATAAATGCAAATCTTCTTTTGAAACAAATAAAGTAAATCCAGTTACTATGAATAAGCATTTCGCTCAATGGCTAAAGAAAGATTAATTTGTTGAAATTTCAATATCATAATACTTGCTTTAACACATTGGACTATTTTGAAGCAGTTCACACCAATATTAAGAACATTATAACATTAGAAATAGGAGCAGGAGTAGGCTATACGGCCCTTCAAGCCTGCTCCACCATTCAATAAGATCATGGCTGATCATCGCCCTCAACTCCACTTTCCTGCCCGATCCCCATATCCCTTGATTCCCCTAGAGTCCAAAAATCCATCGATCTCACCCTTAAATATATTCAATGGCTCAGCATCCACAGCCGTCTGGGGCAGAGAATTCCAAAGATGCACAACCCTATGAGTGAAGAAATTCCTCTACATCTCAGTATTAAATGGCCGACCCCTTAGTCTGAGACCATGACCCCTAGTTCTAGACTCTCCAGCCAGGGGAAACAACCTCTCAACATCTACCCTGTCACGCTCCCTCAGAATCTTGTATGTTTCAATGAGATCACCTCTCATTCTTCTAAACTCCAGAGAGTATAGGCCCATTCTACTTAATCTCTCCTCATAGGACAACTCTCTCATCCCAGGAATCAATCTAGTGAACCTTCGTAGCACTATTTCTAAGGCAAGTATATCCTTCCTTAAATAAGACGACCAAAACTACGCAATACTCCAAGTGAGATCTCACCAAAGCCCTGTACAATTGTAGTATGACTTCCTTACTCTTGTACTCCAACCGCCTTGCAATAAAGGCCAACATGCCATTTGCCTTCCCTAATTGCTTGCTGTACCTGCATGCTAACGTTTTGTGTTTCTTGTACGAGGACACCCACATCTCTCTGAACACCAACATTTAATAGTTTCTCACCATTTAAAAAAATTCTGTTTTTCTATTCTTCCTACCAAAATGAATAACCTCACATTTCCCCATATTATACTCCATCTGACACCTTGCCCCCTCGCCTAACCTCTCTATATCTCTTTGCAGGGAATCCCTATTTCAATCAGTTACTTTTTCAAGTGTAATAACTGTAATGGAGGCAAATGCACAAGTCATACTCTATCAGCAATATCCCACAAACAGCATGAAAGTGAATGATCAGTTAATCTATTTTTGGTGGTGTTGGTTGATGGAGAAATGTTTGTCCAAGTGCCTGTCAGTTATGTCATGGGATATAAACTATTTGTTAATGTAGATGGGCAAAAGGACATACCTGATTTAATTTCCTTGATGTAATTGTTGCTGATAACCAGGACTTGAAGCAGAGTGAGTGCAGCCATTGGTTTGGATGGAAACTCCATTAACCTGTTGTCATGTAGATAGAGCTGCTTAAGACTGAATATGTTTGAAAATGCTGTGTCCTCTACAGCCTCTAAATTAGAACTGTTCAGAAGTAGGACCTGGAGCCAAACATAAAAGACGCACGTTAACCAAATTCATTTCATGTTAAATATAAGCCTGATGAACATTTCTAACACCATGTTTGATCTTTAGTGTTTTGTCAGGAGAACTATTGATAGCCTTTACCTTCCGGATCACAGCGTGAGTTATCATTTTGCTTCTTGATCTCAATGATAAACTGTCATGGCAAAATTTTGATGCAGTCATTTATCGCCATTGCTATACACAGGAAAATAAACACTGAATAAACTAAAGAAGCCTGGGGTTACCTCGGTGGCTCAGTGGGTGAGTGCAATGTGTGCAAAATTCTCTTTCCAATAGTGTGAATGCACCTCTGCGCCCGAATTTCTGATATGTGCTCCCGGCGCACACAGACCTTTATTGCCAGCGTGCGAACGTGTAAAATCTACTCTCATATGTCAAGTAGATTTGCATTAATCGTTAGGCTTGTAAAACTTGATGCACGGGTTACATCTTCATTATTGTCTTCTAATTTAGATGTGCAGTTTATAAACCAGCGTGTTATAGGAATTTTACTGAAAGGTAACCTCAACTTTTATCCTGTGGAAAATTCAAAAATCCATTTGACTACATAACACGTTTGCATGAAATGCTTTTGTCCCCTCTTTTCGCGAAGGCATTATCCTGTTTATTTTAAATGGATTAATGCATCCATTAAAATAACGAGCAAAACAATTCCATGTGAACATGATCGGCGTTTGTATACTAACACTACTCAGTGCAATTACATCCTGTAGGAATTAAAAATAGGGTCTGATTTACGTTGGATACTACAGTAGTTCAGTTGTCACTTTCTCTCATTTTGAGCAATAGTAGCAAAAGTAGCTTAGGTTTAAGCTTCGTAACACAGCCGGACCCCCACACACATACACATTTTGTTCTTGCAATATTTCGGGAAGATGGATCATTTTCTGAACACAGCATTTTGGTAGTTCGTATTAGTACATTATAATTTATGACTCTACGTCTATAGGTAATAATACAATCATATTTTGGACCAAAACTTTCTAATGTTTATTCCAATTATTTCTAGTAAAAGAACACCTGCTGCCTGAACTTTGGAAAAAAAAATAGCACAACAGTATTCCAAATACAGAGGATTAACTTCCAATGGCACTTACAATTAGTTCCCATAATTGTAAGATTACAAAAGTACCCTGTTATTTTTTAAAATCTCAAAATTTACTGTAAGAAAATTAGATATTTTCTTCAATAAGTCTATAGTTTATAATCAACTATTATTTTAAGATGAAGAAACTCCAGCTTCTCACCTGTAGTCGGTTGTAGTGCCTAAGGCAGTCATGGTAGCTTCTTCTGAGTTTGAGGCCACTGAGGTTCAGAACAGACATTTTTTGCAATGAATTCATTCAGTTCTGGTGGACATTGTGTTGAATATGTTACTAAGGTTTCCAATGAGGCAACATATGAAAAACAGGCAACTGCACAGAAAATGAGAGGAGAACCCATGTTCTTTTCAGTCTGTCTTTTCAGATCACCGGTTTAAACCATCAGCTGGTTTTGTAAAAACAAATTGGGGGCACTAAAGATTTGTCCAGTTTTTTTGTTATAACTCTGGCTTTATCAGCTTTGACTCAACTGTAACCTATTTACTTGGCCATAGTTTTTGATGTTCTGGATGGATTGATACCCTGTAAAATGTTAGCAGCTTGTTGAATGTAACAGCTGTCTTATCCTGGCCTGTGATACCAACAGTCCTGTATAAAAACTCTGTACAAGTAAAATATCAAATTAGGTTTTCAACAGCAGCTGCAGCTGAGGCTGCACAACTTGATAAGTAAGTCTCATTTGTTAAAATCCACTGCTCAGGAACAAAGCTATACTATTTGAAGCTCAGCTGTTGACCTTCTACAAGTCCAAGAAACGTGGGATGTGTTTAAGCATTAATACCAATAAGTCTGATTTTATTTAATTTCAAAAGTTCCTGATAACAGCTTTGAAACTTGGTTGCCATCTGTTCTTTTAATTGCGGAGTTTATCATTACTCTGGTTCTTGATGTTTGTAATATTTCTGGGTACTGGCCAATCTCCTCTTTAACACTTCTCCAACTCACACATTTTGTTCAACCTTCATTCTGTCAGGAATAAATGGCAGAGTCCACCCCACAGTGTGCCTAAACCAGGGCAGACCCAATCACAGCAATGCAAGTAGCCTCGATCAATAAATCATGATTACTCACTTAAGCAACCATCAAACAACTTCAAGGACAATCTCAGATAATATTTTATTAGAAATATGTGGAGTATCTACTTATCAACTAATGAATGCTGGTGAGCAAGAGCAGTTTTAGTATTGGGATGTTGTGCCAAAAGAGCTATTGCATTTGAATGCGAATTAACTCAGATTTGGGCACCATTAGGAAGGATATCAAGGCTATGGAGAGGGTGCAGGAGAGATTCATTAAGATGTTACCAGGCATGAGAGGTTTTAGTTATGAAGAGAGACTGGAGAAACTGGAACTCTTTCCATTGGAACACAGATTAAGAAGTGATCTAATAGAGCTGTTCAAAATTATGAGGTTTTGATGAAGTAAAATTGGGACAAACGATTTCCACTGGTCAGCGAGTCAGTAACTAGAGAGCATATATTTAAGACCAGCACCAAAACAACAAAGAGGTTAGGAGTTCTTTTAAAGCGGGGGATGTTGGGTCATGAAATGGCCTGCTAGAAATAGTGGTGGAAGTAGAATCTATAATACTTTTTAAAAGGGAAGTGAATCAATATATGAAAAAAATAAAACGGCATTAGGAATGGGTGGGGATATGGGACCAAGTGGATAGTGCTTTCAGGTGCAATGGGCCAAATGGCTGCCTCCTGTCCTGTAAAATCTATTGTTCTATGATCCAGGTACTGTAGCACCAGACAGCTGGTTGTAGCAGTATCACTAAGTCATAAAAACTGCAGATACAACGAATCATTGTAGTATCATCAAATAACAGAAAATCACTAGTGGGTCTTATCAAATATCCTAATACCTGGTGTATACTGGAAAGGTATTGGTGAGCTGTTTGATTTTGTATGAGAAAGTTAAGCTAGTCTAAAGAGCGGTTAGTTTATTGGATTGGTCTGAATTTTGCTTTAAAAAATTTGGTACTAATGTTATGCACTTGGGGTTAGAAAACTCCAGGCACATTTATACCTTGCAATAGTACCTGCAGGTAACAGCTGATAATTTGTCAAAGGTGCACAAGCAGTGTGAGGTGGCTATAGGGAAAGCAACCAGGGCTTTAGGTTGTATTGCTAGGAGTATCGAGTACAAAACAGAGAGTATGGTACTTAGGCCACGTGAAGCTTTGGGACATCTGCACCCACTTTTGGTCCCCACACACGATGATGGGTAAGAAGCCGCTGGGGAAGGTGCAGAGGAGGGAGGCCAGGATGATGACCTTTGAACCCTTCATTATGAGGAAAAGCTTTAAGACTTAGGGTTATTTACGTTGGAGAACTGTGGCTATAGAGAGGATATGATTGAAGTTATTGAAATATGAAGGGATTGTACTCAATCCAGTTAGATAAATTATTTTAGATGGATAACAGGACTAGAGGTCATTCCTATAAAATCCACAGGCAAAGACTTAGGTTTAATGCCAGGAAACATTTTAGCAGGGAGTGAACACCCTCTAGAACAAACTGCTAAAACATACGGTGGGTAAGGAGGCACTATCGTCCTTTACAAGGGAATGTGATAAGCTTCTGAGAGAAAAGAGAGTTCTAGTTGTAGAGAGTAAGTTAATAGTTCATAGTCAATAAATTCCTCATAAGAACAATAACAATCTCTTGGAGCTAGCTTGATTTCCTTGGAGAATTCCTGTCTGATTCCCTAAAGTTTTTCTTGAACTGGCTGCAGGTTTT
This sequence comes from Heptranchias perlo, assembly GCF_035084215.1. Classification (NCBI taxonomy): domain Eukaryota; kingdom Metazoa; phylum Chordata; class Chondrichthyes; order Hexanchiformes; family Hexanchidae; genus Heptranchias; species Heptranchias perlo. The sequence continues at coordinate 102,344,819 of NC_090325.1, read as the reverse complement.
GTTCTTTAAACCCAGGAGACAGCATTGTTAGTGGGTGGATGTTGCACCAGTAACCGGATAGGGTGGGCTCGATCAGTCTGATGGTGTTTCTAGCCCTTGTCTTCATATGTTTTCTTCAGTAAGACTTGTATCTGGTTGTTTATCACGCCAGTGTGTCATATGATACTTCAATTTAAGGCAATGTTGGTAAGTATATGAGTAATTTGAGACATGTGGTAATCGTTATGCTTGGGAGGAATAGGTGACTTTAGAGCTGTGGTTCCCAAAGCTCTCCACCACTGAGGTTTTTCTCACCTCATGTCTGGATCTGTTGTAGACTAATTGATAAAAGATTGATTGCTTTGATTAGTTAACAACTATTATTGTATCATGCAGCTACCATAAATGGTAATAAGCGAACTTAATGGACCTTGGTCTTTTTATCGTCTAGCAATTCCTATGCTCCTAAGAATTGGTTGGAACTCTATACTGAGTTTCCAGGTTGGTTAGATGTGGGTATTAAATGCATTTTTGAGCTTTCTTGGGGAGCATGTTCTACTCTTAGATGGCTCCACGATTTCTATCATTCCCTGTCAGTCAAATCTTCAGATACTTACAAACCCATTGTTCTGTGTAGGCTATTGCTGTGGGTTCAAATTTCACCTGCTCCCTATTTATTACAGTTCTATCTGTTCCAGTACAGCTACAACACTGGCATCTACCCGACAATGTGGAAAATTGCCCAGGTATGTCCTGTCCACAAAAAGCAGGACAAATCCAATCCGGCCAATTACCGCCCCATCAGTCTACTCTCAATCATCAGCAAAGTGCTGGAAGGTGTCGTTGACAGTGCTATCAAGCGGCACTTACTCACCAATAACCTGCTCACCGATGCTCAGCTTGGGTTCCGCCAGGACCACTCAGCACGAGACCTCATTACAGCCTTAGTCCAAACGTGGACAAAAGAGCTGAATTCCAGAGGTGAGGTGAGAGTGACTGCCCTTGACATCAAGGCAGCATTTGACCAAGTGTGGCACCAAGGAGCCCGAGTAAAATTGAAGTCAATGGGAATCAGGGGGAAAACTCTCCAGTGGCTGGAGTCATACCTAGCACAAAGGAAGATGGTAGTGGTTGTTGGAGGACAATCATCTCAGCGCCAGGGCATTGCTGCAGGAGTTCCTCAGGGCAGTGTCCTTGGCCCAACCATCTTCAGCTGCTTCATCAATGACCTTCCCTCCATCATAAGGTCAGAAATGGGGATGTTCGCTGATGATTGCACAGTGTTCAGTTCCATTCGCAACCCCTCAAATAATGAAGCAGTCCGAGCCCGCATACAGCAAGACCTGGACAACATCCAGGCTTGGGCTCATAAGTGGCAAGTAACATTCGCGCCAGACAAGTGCCAGGCAATGACCACCTCCCCTTGACATTCAACGGCATTACCATCGCCGAATCCCCCACCATCAACATCCTGGGGGTCACCATTGACCAGAAACTTAACTGGACCAGCCATATAAATACTGTGGCTACAAGAGCAGGTCAGAGGCTGGGTATTCTGCGGCGAGTGACTCACCTCCTGACTCCCCAAAGCCTTTCCACCATCTATAAGGCACAAGTCAGGAGTGTGATGGAATACTCTCCACTTGCCTGGATGAGTGCAGCTCCAACAACACTCAAGAAGCTCGACACCATCCAGGACATCCACCACCCTAAACATTCACTCCCTTCACCACCGGCGCACAGTGGCTGCAGTGTGTACCATCCACAGGATGCACTGCAGCAACTTGCCAAGGCTTCTTCGACAGCACCTCCCAAACCCGCGACCTCTACCACCTAGAAGGACAAGGGCAGCAAGCACATGGGAACACCACCACCTGCACGTTCCCCTCCAAGTCACACACCATCCCGACTTGGAAATATATTGCCGTTCCTTCATCGTAGCTGGGTCAAAATCCTGGAACTCCCTTCCTAACAGCACTGTGGGAGAACCTTCACCACACGGACTGCAGCGGTTCAAGAAGGCGGCTCACCACCATCTTCTCAAGGGCAATTAGGGATGGGCAATAAATGCCAGCCTCGCCCACAGCCCATGAACGAATAAAAAAAAATCATCAAATGACAGTTTACCTTTAATGATATCAACTTACCTTGGGAGGTGATGTTCTCCTGGGGTTCCAAACTATTTTGTCATGGGATCTCGGCCTAAGAACTACAGCCAATATTAGAAAAGAATCTGTTAAAGAGCCCACAAATTGGATTCTTCTGGTAAACTTAATATCCTAAATTATGTTCTTACACACCAGTTTAATATGGAATTTGCCCCTCAGGTTTCTGCTGGTGTTGTGATGAAGACTGTGACTCTGGTCAAACATTTTGGGAATAAATTGTGGTCAGATGTTTTAGGTGTTAGAATATAACACTGCCATATGTATTCCTTATTGTCTCATTCTTGCAACTTGGAGTCCCTTCCTTGTCCTCTGCTATAAGACTCATCTTTTTTAAAAACCTGTTTTGGACAATTTAAAAAGTAAAACAGCAAATTAAAATGTCTGTTTAATTACTGTGTTAATTTAACTCAGCTATCAGTGATTTGGATATAGTGATACATGGATTAAAAAAATTGACTTTAACACCCAGCCAGTGAAACTACAGGAAAATCAGGAGAGGACAAGGAGTACCCCTACCCCCCTCGTTCAATGGCCACATTTTTCCAGACCTTACAGCATCGTCTTTGTCTCAATAACCACTTGTAGCAAGCATTCCATATTCTAGTAATCTGTGACAATGTCTCCCAACTTCTCCCTTTGTTCATCTAGTGATGGTCTTTAGTGTATGCCCCATTGTTACCAATCTGCTAACCAGTGGAAAAAATCTTTTACTACTTATCCTTTAAAACTTTTCATAATTTTAAAATCTCCAATAGAAACTCCCTTAACCTTCTCAACTCTGTGAAAAACAACCCAATTTTTTGAGCCTTTCTTTAAATCTATACCTCTCATGTCTGGTATCATTCTACTGAATCTGTGCTGTACACTTTCCAAGTCTCTAATATCCTTTTTATAATGGATGCCCAGAACTAAACACATGACTCCAATTGTGGCCTACTCTTGTACAAATTCAACATTGCTTTCTTGCTCTTATGTTCAATGCCCTTAGGTATAAAACCCAGAATTCCATATACCTTTTTACCTGCACCCCCCATTTAAGGATATGTAAAACTTATATATGTGACAAATCAGTTCTGAATGTTGGCAACGACACACACATATAGTCAATATCTAATAAGATAAACTCATTTGATGTAAGAAGGAAATAAAATCAAATCATATACAGGATCTTAAAAGTTTCCACTTGGATGCATTTACAATTACATAGAAGTAAACAATAAATGAGATAAAATCCTGAGAACATTCATATTGCACAGAATAATAAACTGCATCACTTGGAAACCAGTGTGTCCTAACATTTATTACAAAATATTTCCTGTGCTGTATTTAATGACTGTGCACAAGGCAACACAATTCAGATGGCTGAGAAGACTGATTCTATACTCCAATTTAATTAAAAGTTTTTAAATAATCATACAGAAAATACTGCAGCAAAACATTAGATTCATTCATATGGTAATGTCAAAATTTCAGCAGCACATAAATGGATTATTCTGCGTGTTTGTTTTTTTATCTGTACAACAGAAGAATAATTAGTCAGAAAGGCCTACACCATTCTGATAGAATTATACTCCCTCCTTATAACTTTTTGTGCTTATTAAGGTGAAATATATTAGTGGAGCACTTTGCCTTTTCAAGTACCCAGTGTCACAGACAGCTGCAGAATAAATCGTACTCTGTTCTCTCTAACAATGGAGGGGAATATTTCCTCTGTGTGCTAGCTTTAGTGAAATTATAAATGCATTTATAAAGAACGGGCTTACGATCTCACTACACCGAGCACGTGCACACACGAAAACCTCCCCAAGTGCTGCTTCGCTCCAAATTTGAACAGCGCCCTCTACTGTACCTGGGCAACATTTCCATTTTCCATACTCATCATTTTGGCCCCTCTTGGGGGTCACACCCACTAGAAACTAGGCTCAAACAGTGCAAACTGAATTCGCATAGCACCTTTACTTTCATCTGATCAGTCAGGGTGGATTCAAATAACTTCCAAAAGTGAAGAACAGTCTCAATTTCACTGCTGCAGCTGAAATTTATTTTTTAAATTATTGACGTTCACAGTACATGCAATGTAATATAAACTGTGCAAAGAGTGCACTGCAAATTGCACCAGCCAGTATTGACAAAGTATATATTCACCTCTAATGTGTAAAAAGCATAAACTGGGTCAGTACTGGGCAGGCTCGTGCAGTCTTTTTCACTGCGGATTGAAACTTGACAGCAGTTTACATATAACAAACTAACTCCAGGTTCCAGGTACAGACTCCAGGCTGGATGCATCATCCTCAGGCAACACTGGGTTCTCGACACTGGCAGCTTCATTGACATCAGAATCATCTCGAGCATTCACCGTCTCTTCCATCTCTTCCTTCGTCCCACTGACATCTTGAGACTCTGGTTCTTCCTCCTCCTCATCCACCTCTCCATCATCTTCTACATCCATTTCAAAAACACGCACATGTCGCAAGTTTGAACTGAGCTGTGGAATTATGTTAAATACAGGGTTAGTTAATGAACACAGCCATTCTATGTACCTAGTTCAGAAAATCATAGAAACTTGATGATGTTTTATATACATGCAAATAGAAATGCTTAATTTTTCATTAAATGTTTAGGTACATAACGGGCCATAATTTGCAGTGCCAGGGCATCTAATGGCGTCTGCCATTAGTTAGACTTGCCCTTGCCTGTTTAGGTTTTTAATTTTTTTATGTGGCAAGTTGCTGAAAGTGTGAACTGATAATGTCGCATCTAGGACCTGAGTGAACAGGTCAAGCAACTGTGTATCTCCTTAACCAATCAGATTGAAGGATTATGAAATTAACAGCGCAGGGACAGAGAAGGAAGTGTAAATTAGAGTAGGTGAATTCAATGTCAAATCAGATACAGAAAGAGATATAAAGAGCAGGAAAGAAAGATTGGTTTGAGGAAGAAGAGACAGAAAGGAAAAGTAAAAAAAACATTTTTTAAATTTAGAATTTCACAATTTAAAATCTCCAGCAACAATTAAAACCTGAAAGAATGAGACTCCACACTTGCAATGGTTAATTTTCACTTAGAGAGGTTGATTGGCAGTAATTAACACATAAGTTCTTTTAACTACGTGCTGACAGCTAAAAAGTTCCCTTTGTCTGAATCCAGGCTAAATAAAATATACATGGACCTTTAATGGCTCCTTGTGTCACTTCAAACCAGCCCTAACTTTCTGCAGCGAGTTTAGTTTGTATCTACCGCGCAAATACAGCAACTTCACGCTGTTCAATGCATTTCAATGGTGATGCCGACAGTGAGATGCCGATTTCGCAAAGCTAACGGCGGAGCAGCACAACTTAGACAGCAGCTTTTGGATATTTGAGTTTAACCGTGCATCTGCCCTTTGCCTGAAGCTGCTGAACCATTTGCGCATAAATAATAGTGGGTGCCATTAGCTTCACCATTATTTTGACAGCAAAATCTGGGCCATTAGTAATTACAGAGTGGGTACAATGTGAGGGTACCTATTAAAAAAAATGAAAAAAAAACATGGCTGTGTCAGTTAGGAATCATATCATATTTAAGAAATTCAGATTTACATAGATACAAAAAGTTTAGAAACATGCACATGGATACACTAAGAAAAGCGAGAGAGTAACAAAATTCTAAAACAAAGAATTTTTGGCATTAGAGTATTTTTAAATTATGTGGCTGCTCTATTTCCGGTTTTACTCAAACATGAAGGCAAAAGTCAAAAGGTTTTTTTAAAAAAAATATATATATTTACCCGAAGCTTACCACATCGTTCGTCCCATTTACAGTGTGCTGGCACAAACCTTTTTTCTATTCGTTCCTGGCATGTGGGCATCGCTGGTACGGCCAGCATTTATTGTCCATCCCTAATTGCCCTTGAGAAGGTGGTGGTGAGCTGCCTTCTTGAACTGCTGCAGTCCGTGTGGTGAAGGTTCTCTCATAAGTACTGTTAGGAAGGGAGTTCCAGAATTTTGACCAAGCGATGATGAAGGAACGGCGATATATTTCCAAGTTGGGATGGTGTGTGACTTGGAGGGGAACGTGCAGGTGTTGTTGTTCCCATGTGCCTGCTGCCTTTGTCCTTCTAGGTGGGTAGAGGTCGCGGGTTTGGGAGGTGCTGTCGAAGAAGCCTTGGCAAGTTGCTGCAGGATGGTACACACTGCAGCCACGGTGCGCCGGTGGTGAAGGGAGTGAATGTTTAGGGTGATGGATGGGGTGCCAATCAAGCGGGCTGCTTTGTCCTGGATGGTGTCGAGCTTCTTGAGTGTTGTTGGAGCTGCACTCATCCAGGCAA